>NC_056735.1:508448041-508568041 GCF_019279795.1 Protopterus annectens | reverse complement strand
CCTTGGATTATCCCAGTTATTTGCCAGAAGACCACAAATTTTATGAAGAATATGAGGCAAAAATCTGGACATTCTGTGAAAATCTGGACAGATGAGAGCTATGGACCATATCCATCCCCAAATGACTTTTAGTATGCTAAGGAAGGTAATATATAAATTCGCCAACACCTCAGATATGTACAGTATTATAGTTCAATGTTTTTCACACTCCACAGTTTGTGCATCTTGACCCATCCTGCAACTTTAGCTTATGGACTTTCACTGGAGGAGGAGGATTCTACCAGTGAAGAGTCACATTAAGGTATTTCCAAATTCAAAGAAACCAGGGAAAAAATTGAAACATTGACAGCAAGTTAAAGATAGCATGAAGTCAGCTATAAAACTGATGAAAATGTATCAAAATCTCATAGACTACATGTTCATTCTCTGGCGGTAACAATGCAGTCTGAGTAAATTACTCATTACCTTCTTATCAAGAAACGAGCTGATGAGAGACTGAGTCCTCGCAACAGTCTATTTCTATATTCCAGTTTTGCAAGACAAGTTATCCTTTAGCTACTCTTAATGTTGTTTTTCATAGTTCTTTTCACTTAAACAGCTGATTGAGCAATATGTAGATAATATAATTATCAATGCATTAACAACACTGGTGCTTGCAGTGACTGACAGCTTAATCAATTTATGATATTTAGAGTAATAACTTTACATGATAAGGCCAGGTGTATCAGAGGTGGATTCAAATTATTCTATCATAGTATGGATGGGAGGAGAAATGGGGTAGGGGTTATCCTGAAAGAACAGTATGCCAAGAGTGCTTAGGAGGTGAAAAGAGTGTGAGATAAAGTGATGTTTATGAAGCTGGAAATTGATGGTATGATGATGAATGTCGTTAGTGCATATGCTTGGCAAGTTGGGTGTGCAATGGATAAGAAAAAAAAATTTGGGCGTGAGTTGGATGAAGTGGTGGTGAATGTACCCAAGGGTGAGACAGTGATGATTGGAGTGGATTTCAATGGGCATTTTGGTGAAGGGAACAGAGGGGATGAGGAAGTGATGGGTAGGTATGGTGTTAAGACATACTTCTCAACCTCTTAGAACAAGAAATCTGGACAAAGCCGTAAATAAATGTGGGACAAAGACCCAAAAAGGGACAGCTTTTAAATATTGCTCTTACAGACTTAGAAAGTTGACAGAATAACAGGTTTTGTATTAGCATTAATTTTTTTGAAGGATATGAAGTCTGAAACTCAAACATCTGTCATTATTTTCTAACTTCGGTCTTTAATGATTTACCACTAATTTGCCAGAAAACCACAATTTTATGAAAAACGGACTGAAAATATGAGGCCAAAATCTGAACATTCTGCGAAAATCTGTACATTTGAGAGATATGTACAGTTAAGGAGAGGAATGCAGAATGTCAGATGGTAGTGGATTTTATGAAAAGGATGGACAAGGCTGTGGTGAATACATATTTTAAGAAACGGGTGGAGGATAGGGTGATGTACAAGAGTGGAGGAAGATGCACACAGGTGGATTATATCCTATGTAGGAGAGCCAGTATGAAGGAGATTGGAGACTGTAAAGTGATGGCAGGGGAAAGTATAGTTAGGCAGCATAGGATGGTGGTCTGTAGGATGACATTGGTGATCAAGAAGAGGAGGAGTGTGACGACAGTGCAAAGGATCAAATGGTGGAAGTTGAAAAAGGGTAATTGTGAGGTGGAGTTCAGGGAACAGTTAAGACAGGCACTGGGTGGCAGTGAAGAGTTACCAAATAGCCGGGTAACTGCAGCAGAGCTGGTAAGGGAGACAGCTAGAAAGGTATTTGGTTTGACGTCTGGACAGAGGAAGGAGGACAAAGAAACCTGGTGGTGGAATGAGGAAGTGCAGGAGAGTATACAGAGAAAGAGCATAGCGAAGAAGATGTGGGATTGTCAGAGAGAGATGAAGAAAGTAGACAGGAGTATAAGGAGATGAGGTGTATGGCAAAGAGACAGGTGGTGAAGGCTATGGATAAGGCATATGGAGAGTTGTATGAAAGACTGTACACTAAGGAGGGAGAAAAAGACCTGTACTGATTGACTAGACAGAGGGACTGAGCTGGGAAAGATGTGCAGCAGGTAAGGGTGATAAAGAATAATGAGGGAAATGTTCTTACAAGCAAGGAAAGTGTGTTGCGCAGATGGAAAGAGTACTTTGAGGGGCTAATGAATGAAGAGAATGAGAGAGAAAGAAGGCTGGATAGTGTGGGGATAGTGCATCAGGAAGTGCAATGGATTAGCAAGGAGGAGGTAAGGACAGATATGAAGAAGATGAAGAATGTGAAGAATAAAAAGGCTGTTGGTCTACATGACATACCTGTGGAAGCATGAAGGCATTTAGGAGAGATGGCAGTGGAGTTTTTAAGCAGATTGTTTAATGAAATCTTGGAAATTGAGAGGATGCCTTGGGAGTGGAGAAGAAATGTTTTGGTACCAATTTTTAAGAATAAGGGTGATGTGCAGAGCTGTAGTAACTACAGGGGGATAAAATTGAACAGTCACAGCATGAAGTTATGGAAAAGAGTAGTAGAAGCTAGGTTAAGAAGAAAGGTGATGATTAGTGATCAGCAGTATGGTTTCATGCCTGGAGAGAACACTACAGATGTGATGTTAATGGAGAAGTTTAGAGAAGGTCTGAAGGAGTTGCATTGTGTCTTTGTGGACTTAGAGAAAGCGTATGACAGGGTGCCTAGAGAGGAATTGTGGTATTATTTGAGGAAGTTGGGAGTGGCAGAGAAGTACAGTATGCAAGAGGGGTACAGGATATATACGAGGGTAGTGTGACAGTGGTGAGGTCTGCAGTAGGAATGATGGATGCATTTAAGGTGGTGGTGGGATAACATCAAGGATCAGCTCTGACCCCTTTCTTATTTTCAGTGTTGATGGACAGGTTGACAGACAATATCAGACAGGGGCTCCCATGGACTATGATGTTTGCAGATGACATTGTGATCTGTAGTGAGAGTAGGGAACAGCAGAGGAGACCCTGGAGAGGTGGAGATATGCTCTAGAGAGAAGAGGAATGAAGGTCAGGAGGACTAAGACAGAATATATGTGTGTGAATGTGAAGGAGGATAGAGGAATGGTGAGGATGCAGGGAGTAGAGGTGGTGAAGGTGGATGAGTTTAATTACTTGGGATCAACAGTTCAGTGTAATGGTGAGTGTGGAAGAGAGGTGAAGAAGAGAGTACAGCCAAGGTGGAGTGGGTGGAGAAGATTGTCAGGAGTGATTTGTGACAAATGAGTATCAGTAAGAGTGAAAGGGAAGGTCTACAAGAGGGTAGTGAGACCAGCTATGTTATATGTGTTGGAGATAATGGCATTGGCAAAAAGGCAGGAGTCATAGATGGAGGTGGCCAAGTTAAAGATGTTAAGATTTGCATTGGATGTGACGAAGATGGACAGGATTACGAATCAGTACAATTCAAGGTTGGCTCAGGTTGGAAGGTTTGGAGACAAAGCTAGAGAGGCAAGACTGCATTGGTTTAGACATGTGCTAAGGAGGGATGCTGGGTATATTGGGAAAAGGATGCTAAGGATGAATCTGCCAGGTAAGAGGAAAAGAGGAAGGCCTAAGATAAGATTTATGGATGTGGTGAGAGAGGACATGCAGGTGATTGGTGTGACAGAGCAAGATGCAGAGGACAGGAAGAAATGGAAACAGATGATCCACTGTGGTGACCCCTAATGGGAACAGGCAAAAGAAAACAAAGAGTAATAACCTATACATATAAGTTGTACAACTCCTTTGAAATGAAACAAATCTGCCCACTCTGTCACAAGGGTGTTCTTGTATGGGTTTCTAATTTGATGTGAACTGTGTACAGAACAACTTTGTACCTATTGTTCTATTTAAGCTGATATCTCAGCTGAGTACAGTATGACTGTAGACCTCTCTTAAAATTTCACAATTCTAAGATGTACCTCATATAACCTCTCAAGCATTTGCTTTTTCATCTAACTGAGGATTTAATTTTACCATGTTTTAACTTCTTATAGCTTATTTCAGTAGTCTTGCTTCAGTAACTGCATTTTTCGGTCAGTGTGAGGTCATTTCTATGTTTTTATAATTTTTCTGCTATTGGTAACTGATATTTGTCAAATAAATGTAATTGCTGTGGTAAATATGTAAGCTGCGGTGGTACAGCGGTAGCATTGTTGCCTCACAGCAAGAGGTCCTCCCTTTCTATTCTTGGCTGGAGTGCCTTCTGTGTGGAGTTTGCATGTCCTCCCCGTGGTCGAGTGGCCTCTGAAAGACATGCATGAATGGGCATGCCTTCGCTAAAGGATGGGCATAGATCTGGCAACTTGGCACCATAAAAATCTACTGCCAATCATTAGTGGACCAGAGTTCTGCTGTGGTGACCCTTAACCAGGAAAAGCCGAAAAGACAAACAAACAAGCTGTGGTAAATATGTACTGCTTAACATATCTCCTATATGTAATTCTTCGCTTAGTTTGTATTTAATATTGACATCATATTTCTGCAGATTAATTAACATCATCTATAATATTGGGAGGAGGGTGCCTTGTGCAAAATTGTCATGAATATGCTTTGCAAGGGTATATAGACGACCCTTACTAGCACTTTTGTCATAAATATATTAATCCATGCAATTCATTTTTATTTGAGCATAATCTGTAAATGTTCGCGGTGCATAAGAAACTGGGTTAACATCCTAAAAGATCCTAGCTCCTATACTATTTTGACATGCATAAATTTGCAAAAAAAAACTAGCTTATTTATTTCCTGGTATTTCATTGCCAGTGGTTCTATATCTAGCTTCTTTGGCATTTCCAAACTCTAACTATTTATACTGCCAGCTTGCCTCACTATTTCTCATGCATACTTGGTACAAATGTTGCAAGATGCTGCATTATTTCCTAAAGTCTCATTAATGTTCACCTATCATCTAGCCTTGGCTTTTATACTATGTAATGTCTTCTTATGGAGTCATGATTATTTATTGCATGATATTTCCCTAATGGACAATACAGTGAAAAATGTTCACTAAAAGCCACTTTCAATGAACAGCAGTGAAACTATTCCCCTAATGTCAGGGGAACTTTATATACCAAATCCGTATTCGCACAACAGAAAAATAAAAGGTCAACAGTTAGTGCTTGCTGAACATCTTTCTGTGAAATTTCCCTCCTACTGCTCTCATTTTTATGTCTTTATCATCTGTCTTTCTGCTATTAGACTGTAAACAAACATTGCAGATTGTCCTTAGTTTGTGCCCACTCCATCTGTTCCATGTGAAGAAAAAGAAAAGAAAATTTGCTAAACTTCATTTGCATCATCAAATGAGTTAAAATCCCTGTCCTCAGATTAAAATATGTTTTGTCTTGCAGGACAGTGGCCTTTTTTAACATTTTACTACTTAGTGCTTACTCTGGAACTGGTTTCTTGTTCTTTTTCTGTGCGTTGTTTCATCTGTCATAGCACAAGTGCTCATATTGTGCTAGCTTAACACTGCGTTTTGAAAATGGTGGTACTCCCTGAATATGTAGAATTGTGGAGAGGCAAATATCTGTCATATTTTCAAGGAGAAGAAAAAGAACTATGTCCTGAGTTTGATTTGTGGCTCAGATGACTGATGGAGATGGAAGAAAGGGTGGGATGTTCCTATCCCAGAAGGGAGCATGCATGCTGAAATATTTTAAGTGGAGTTCTAATGGAGTCTGGAACTTAGAGAGTGATGGATGTCATACTGGATGGTAGGGTAGATGGCATAGTGCAATCTTTGAGCCAGAGGGTGGTGCATGTCATACTTTTCTTTTATCCAGCCAGTTGTAGCTTTGTGATAGGAAAGCAGCGTAGGTATATAGGCCATGTAAAAAAAAATTCAGCCCCCATGGATGATGACTACAGTCTAGATACTTGTCTCACATCTCCTTGAGAAGAAAGAAAATAATGCCTATGTTGAGGCTGCAAATGGAAAGCTTGCTGGGCTTGATGGATGAACAGAAGGAATAGTGATGCTAAAAAGGGGTACTGGATAAAAAAGAAAAAAATAAAAGTTGCGTATTTCCTGATACTTTCCCCCATTTTAATGACCACCAGTGGGTGGGAAGGGAAACGTGAATGTGTTGTCTTGAGAGTGGAGCACAGCATAATTGCAGTGTTCTCCTTACATCCAGCTTGCATTTTTCCTCAGCACTAACTCCCTTTCCAGTATGGCAACAACAGCTGTGTGGGGCTGGATTGGCAATAGTGAGGGGCTATGAGCATGTGACTCCACCCCTGGCCCTATAGTGCTGTCATTTTTATCTGCCTTTCCTTTCCCTAGCCTGGCATCCTCATTCTCTGTTATAGCTTCCAGTAGAGCTTCCATTAAAGGGATGCCTACCTGCCCAGGATAATCATGCCCATTTCACCTACCTTGTTTTCAAGCACCCAGTCCATAGGCAGGACTTTAATAATTTAAGCCAATAGTGAGGCTATATTTGTGCTGCTTTTTGAAATAATTGCAACTACTAAATTGACTTTATTAAGTAACAGGAAGTGTGGGAAGGGGGGGTCTAATGTATCAATATGGATGAATATATTCCCTGAATCTTTTGATTGCAGTTATGTGCATTCAAAGTAAAATCTTCATTTTTTTGCAGGAGAGAACCATTTTTCTCTATTCATTTCAAGCTTAAATAATATTCAAAAAGCTGATTATTGAACTTTGGAAAGTACTAGTCTTGAGGGCTATTATTGAGTCTATGAAATGCTACTTGCCTTATGAAGTAAATGAATGTTATTGATTTTTTGACTTATGAGCAGTATCAGTCAACTTAGGGGAAGGGAGGTTGCCTAATATGCCTTTTTATCTAAGAAAGTCAGTTTTTTTTTAAGACAGTATTCATTTCAGCCAATATATGAATACATATATCACAGATGGTCCCCCTGGTTACTCAATAGCCCATGAGTCATTATATTTTGTCTTCCTCATATATCTGGAATGTTGTAGGTACGGCTGCTTATGCAAACAGGGAGAAAATATAATGATGTGCATTGATCCTTGGAGCTCTGGTATGAAACATCTGATGTTTCAGAAAATATTTTTTAAATGAATGTGGCAATATACTGCTATTCCAGATAAACTATTATGTGGCTGATTGAGTGAATGACATACTGAAATAATAAATGTCCTTAATCAGTCTGTCACTTGTATTTATGAGTTTAGTGTCACTGATTGAAGTGAAATTAGCAGGTATGTCTCTACAAAGCCTTTCTACAGATACCTGAAAACGTAAGTGTTGATGCATTATTTTATTTGACAGCAGCATATTTATTTCTTCAGTTTTGAGAGAGAAGTCAAGAGAATTATTGGACTGAAGTTGGATATGTTACAGGTTTTGTTTCCAGAAGGTGTAAGTATTATAAGTGCTGGCTATCAGATTCTGAGGAATACACTAGCACTAACAAATTAGTTTAATATGTTATGAAGGGGGTCAACATAGGCATTTAAGAAATTAGAATAGGATCCATCAATTACAGCTGTTGTCCTCTTTATCATAGATTATTAACTGGATATTAAAATGGAAATAAACATGTTGCTCTATGTTTAAGGATTAAAGCCAAAATGTGCCATATGGTAAACATGGGACTAACATTCATTACAAAATGTGTGGACAGAGTAAAAAAATCAGGCAAAAAAAATCATTCCTTCAGTGGTGACCTGAAATAACATTGTGCTGTGACAAGAAGGATTAAAGAGTGAGGAATGTGAGATTTTCCAATGGAAAAGAAGATAAATGTTTTGGAATAGAGAGCTATTATTCAACAATTAACAGGTTTTAATTGAGTATGATTTTTGAAAGAAAGCTCATATAATTTAAAGCACAATGAGGGATGCTGAAAATCCATAGTCTACTGGTAGAAAGAGGTAGGCAAAAAAAAATAGCAGAAATAGTTGTATTAGTAAGCAATGTTGAGTTCATGTAGTGTGTTTTTTTTCTCTACAGGCCACAAAATAGATGTATTGAAAGGTAGTTTATAACTAGAAACGTCATCATATTGCTCAACATAATTGGGGTAAAATAATTGTTGAGGTAAAGTAAAGATGTTCTCAAGCTACAAAGTCACATTACCCCCTAAATATCAAAATACAGGCTTCAACTCCTTTGTATTTAATGCCTTTGATTAGGGAATACTAAAAATTAGTCAAAGTTGGAATCCAAGGAGAAGTTGAGTAGGTAAGGAAAGATGGGATGCATTTTAGCATCCTACGTACGCATTTTAAAGGAACTAAAGACATACTGAAGCTATTTATTAATACATGGAAAATATGGTATTGACAACTGAGGTGGGGAAGTCACATACTTTCAGAAGACTGTAAACAAAGATAAATATGTGCAGTCAGTGTAGCATCAAATGAAAAAATATCTCTTTTATTATGCTTTATCTTGTTATGGTATACCAAGAGTTCAAAGGTTAGATTATTATCTTGAGTCTGACAGTTACACATGATTTCAGTGTAAAATGGCAGGTTAGATCTCAACAAAAATATATGAATCTGATGGCCAGCATTGCTGTAAATATTTTCATATCATTGTTGCTAAGTGAGTTTGGTCTATAATTTCTATGAGGGTCAGAGCCAGAACTTCATTTTTAAGAAAAATGATAATAGTGAATTGTTTCATGTATAGCTCATGTAAACCAACATTTCTGGAAGAGTTATATCATTTGACTTGCATAGGGTGCAGTTTGTGTTCAAGTGTTTGCTCTAGTGATGCATTACATCCATATGGTCTTGGATCTTTTGATGGTTTATGTTTATTAAGAACCTGAAAAGCTTCCATTAGGGAGATATCTTGATCTACTTTACTTTTAGCCTCAGGAAGTATTTTCTGCTATTTTAAAGTAATTTCAAGTTTGAGCTAACATATATTCCTTATAGGTCCTTCTAAATGTATTTAATGTGGTTTCTACTATGGTATTACTTTACATAAATACTCGGTTGCTGCCCTTTTTAAGAGTGATGAAGATACAGCGCAAAAAAACACACTGAACCTCTTAAAAGTAAAGCTGCCAAGAAAGCCACTGCTAGACCACAAACTATGCGTTATTTGCTTTAATCCAATGCACACTTTCATTTGGCTCTCTGGTTGAACATCTTCAGACAATAAAAAAGTTAACTGAAAACATTACATTTAAAAACATACCAAGTAGGGTCACATGTTTCAGAAACACCTATGGCAGTAAAACTCACAGTAATCAAACCTAATCCACCCCATTAATACATTAATTGCATAATTGCGACAAAGAATAGATGGGTTGATCAAACCTCACTTCCATTTGTTTAAACAGTGTACATATTAAAATTAACATTTAAAAACTTTGACTGGCTGCATCAGGAAAATAACCAGCACAATTGGGATAAATGAAAGCACATTACCTTCTGTCATTTCACAAAATCAAATCCTATATACAAGCAATTACAGTAGCATATTACATTTCCATTTCATTACACTACATTTTCAACCTAATCCCTTCATTACTTTGTTCAAGACCAGATAAAGCAAATACGTTGCCATTACCTTTATGAAACTTAATTTTCAAAACAAAGTATGTGAAGTAACAAATTCCGAAAGGTAGAAAGTGAACAATCCAACCGTCCAGCAACAAATATACCTCGCAAGCCTGTTGTCACTAACCTCTGCACTCTGACACTCACTCGGTGCTGAGTAGGTCCACTACATTGGCATCTAGATTGCTAATTGCTAACGAATACCCCAATTCGGCTTTTCATGCTAAAATACCTTCACACAAAATGGATAAATGGAGACACATTTCCTTTCATTTCACAAACATGGAGCCCATACACAAGCAGTTATGGTAGTGTCATATAGTGGATAATACACTTCCTTTTCATTACACTCCATTTCCAAGTACCTCCCTTCATACTTCATTCAGGACTAAATAAGTGAGTTGCCATTACCTTTATAAATATTCGTTTTCAAAAGAAATTTATTATTTATTTATGTATTTTACATTTGTTGACCTGGAAAGTCCGACTGGGTATATGCCCATTTTCAGCGGAGGCCCAGGGAGAAAAGCTCCATATATACAGACATATGAGATTTACATAATATAAGAGTACAATCTAGCATATCAGAAATAATAAATAACATAAGGCAATGAATCCCGGAAGGTGAAAGGCAATTAATCCAACCCTCCGGCAGTAAGAGTACTCGCAAGCCTGTCATCACTAGACTCCGCCCTCAAAACTCACTCATAACTGAGAGGGTCGGCTGCATTGGTGGCTGGCTTGCTGGTCGCTAACAAAAACCTCAGTTCCACTTTTCACACTAAAATGACTCGACCATAAATAACTTCAAAAGCAAAATTAAATACCATTAGTGTCTAGGTATATGAACAACAGTGGTACACTGCTTTAGGCCTTTGATTCTTTTAGTGAGGTATTTCTGTAGCCTTTCCAGTTGTTGCAGATGTCTTGAGAGGTACATACCAAATGGGGCTTTGTATTCTATAATGGGTCTAATGAGGGATGAGTACAGTGGGACAATGACTTCCTTTTTTTCTGGATGAAAAGCCCTTAGTGATGAGGTGTGCCACATAGAAGGATTTCCTGACAGTTGTGGCAATGTGGTTATTGAAGGAGAGATCACTGTCCACCTGTGTCCCTAAGTCTCTTATCACACTTTTGGTGTTTAGTGTACTGCCACCTATATGGTAATTCACGGGTACATGTTTTTTCCCAAAGGGGATAACTATACATTTCTTGGCATTGAGCTTGAGCCCATGGCTCTGGCACCAACCATCTGTTTCTGTAAGGCCCTTTTGTAGAGTATCCACATCATTTGGGGATTCAATAATGGCTCCCAGTTTGCAGTCATCTGTGAACTTTGTTAGCCAGAGTCCCTTAGTGTTGGCCTGTACTTCAGAGAAGTAGATGCCAAACAAGAGCGGTCCCAGGACTGAACCCTGATGTACTGCACTTGTCACTTGTCTGGAGATGGATTTGGAGTCGGCTACTTTTACAGTGTGGGTTCTATCAGTAAGCCAGTTAGCAACCCATTGGGTGATGTAGGCATTAATGCCCAGCTTAGTAAGTTTATCTATGATTCCAGTGTGGGGGATGGTGTCAAAGGCTTTGGCAAGGTCTAGATAGGCTGTGTGGACCACCTTACCCTTGTCCATGACTCTGGAGACTGACTCAAATAAGTCAATCAGGTTCAGGAGAAAAGATCGGCCCTTCACGAACCCAAACTGGGTGGGGTCCAGTGTTTGAAGGTTGCCAATGTAGTTGTTTATAAGTTCCATGACAATACGCTCCATGGCCTTGCAGATAAGGCTCGTCAGACTGGTGGATCCCCTCTTGTGGAGTGGGATAACTGTAGCTCTGCGCCACTCAGTGGGCACAAAACCTGAGGTGAGGCTATGATTAAACATGACACTTAGGTGAGGTGCCAGTTCATATTGTAGTTCATGTAGTACACAACCCGGGATGTCATCTGGTCCCATGGATGCTGTATTCTTAGCTTTGGAGTGTGCATTTTTACTTGTGTGGCCGTTATTACCGGAATTTGGCAATCTTCCGATATTGAGAATGGCCATTTAGGGGGTGAGAGGGGGATGAAGTTGGCACTGAATCGATCTGCCAGGATATTGGCAATATCCTTGGGATCAGTATATTTAATGCCATTCTGTTTTAGCTCAGAGCAGATCTGGGCATTGCCATTTAGATTCTTGACATAGTTATAGAATGCCTTGTGGTTGTCTTTGGAATCTTTGGCAATTTTATTTTCATAACTAGCTTTGGAGGATTTTATGAGGGATCTCAGTTTCTTACTGAGGCTGGTAAGGGAGTTTTTTGCATCCTGGGATTTTCCTCTTTTCTGCAACAGTTTCTTCCTTTTGTTGTAAAGTTTGTTTATGGCAGGGGACCACCAGACTGGCTTCCTTTTTTTGGATGAGAGCATCTTGGTTCTATTTGGGATGGCACGATTCATGCATGAGTGGATGTGCTCGTACAGTGCCTTAGTGTAGGATTCAGCAGTTGAACTTTCAGTTCCCATCTGCATGGGTGTCATGAAGTTTGTCACGTCTGACTTGAGTAGCATGAAGTTGGCTTTGGAGAAGTTTTTTATGGAGATTTCCTTACTGGGGGGTGGGGGTGGGATGTGGATGTTAAGGGTGATTAGCTTATGGTCAGACCTGCCTAACGAGGTGGTGACCATAGGTGTGGAGCATTAATTTCCCATGTTGGTAATGACCAGGTCTAGGATATTGGAGCCCCTGGTGGGACTATGGATTAGTTGATCCAGGGCATTGGAATTTATGAATTCCAAGAACCGTTGAGCAAAGGTGTTGGTACATGAGTAGTTTTCCCAGTTAATGGCAGGGCAGTTGAAATCACCCAGTATTAGGGTGTTTGGTTCTATCTTAATATTTTCCAGTATGTTTAGAAAGGTGTAGTGAGAATCTTGGGGTATGGTGGGGGATCTGTAGCAAGCTACAATTTGGACTGCAGTCTTACCTAGTGTTAGTTGCACCTGGAGAATTTCAGACGCATTGTGTTGGGCAACTAGCCTGGTGGTGTGAATATCACTGGTGAATATTGACAATCCTCCACCTTTAGTGTTTCGGTCCTGGTTTGGTGGCCGAAAAGTGTGGTAAGAGTTGTAGCCTGGTATTGCAGGGGTGCTCTCTGGAGCCTTGAACCAGGTCTCAGTTACTGCACAGATATCGATGTTCTCCATTTTTAGGAGTGCCTCGTGAGAGTGCATTTTGAGGTTTAGACTTCTAGCATTGAGTAGCATTACCTTCAGATTTTGCATGCTTGTACCTGTTACGGTGGTGGTTTTGTCCTTTGAACTTTGCCTAAAAAAGGCACTATAGGGGTGGCAAAAGCCTTGAATCCTAGGGACGACAGGTGCAGACCATCTCTGGCAAAGCATCATGGTCTGTCGATCATGTCGTCCCAGGCAGACAGATACTGGATCCTCTTTGAATGACACCAGAAGCTTAGCCAATTGTTGAAGTCAATAATTTTCTCCTTATATTGTGGTATCATTCTGGGTGAAGGCAGGATGCTACTCAGGGCTAGGGTCATACCTCCTGGGCCACATGATCTGAGAGCTCTTCCATTTCTCTTTTCATGTAGTCCAGGGAGGTACGTCTCAAGTCTTTCACTCCAACATGGACAATGACAGAGTCATATTTGTACTTGTTGTGGAGTGACTTGAGTGCATGCATTATGTGTCGGATCCTGGCACGTGACAGGCAGCTGACTGTAATTTTCTCCTTGTTCAACCTGGTGAGTGGGACATCAGTGTGCCATACTATAGAGTCACCTATGACTAAAGTGTTAGGTACGTTGTCTTGCCTTAGGGGCTGTTACTGGGTGGCACACTGGTGATGTGAACTATGTGACACTTTGGTTGTAATTGGTGTTTGTTTGCATTTCAGCTTCAGAGGTCCTTGTTGCTTGGGCAGGTTACAGTTAAAGGCCTCTGCATATGTGGATTTAGTATTGCTATATGTGGGTGTTGGTGGTGTGGGTTTAGAAGGGCTATGTGTTGCTTGAGGTGTAGTGTGGGTGTTAACCTTCTCCTCTTGACTCTCTAGCAGAATCTTGGGTGGAGAGAGCTTTGCTTCCATTTTGGCTATGTAAGTGCATCTCTCACAGGTTGTAGTGTTGGGTTGTAGGAGGAGAGGGTTGTCTGTGTACATGAGGCAATTGCTGCATTGCCCCAGTATGCCCAGATTCACCAGGTGGACAGGAGAAATCACCGGAAACTGACCCTTGGACATGCCTGGTTTGGTGCTTTTTTTTTTGTTTAGTGCCTACTATTAATTTCTCCTTATTAACAAGGAGAGTTGAGTGTTTGTATCAGTTTAAGGCTTCCTAGTGCTTTCCAGCAGGTATTAGAGCAAGTGCTAGTCACAGGGATGCTTAAAGGTAAGATGAAAAAAAAATACACATTGCAGTGTGCACTAGAGAAGTTAGATGTGAAAGTAGGTAACTGAAGTTTTACCTGTTTAAAAAGTTAAGGTTTAGTGGACAGTTACTATTTTTAAAACAGCAAGCTGGATTGAAAGGGGTAGTCACGTTTGTATTTTGGTTCTATGGAATACAGTAGGATGGCCAATAAATTTAAATAGTTGAAGGGGAGGGATTTCAAAAATGATGATTTTGTGATTACTCACACAAGCCAGTGAAAGTAGAGAGGAAATGAGATATATGGTCAGATTAACATAAGAGGCAGGCAACTAGAAAGACAGTGGTATTTAACAAGGCAATTGTAACTGCGTGGGAGGGCGGGAAAAAAATACTGCCTGACTCAGAAGGGACAGAGCTGTGGTCTCTTTTGAAGTTTTAATATGCTGTTAAAGCAGAATGCAAGTAAAACACAAGGTAAAGAAAACAAACCACAGTATTCAAAATATAAAAAGGCAATAAAGTAATACAAAATACAAAAAATAAAAGCAAACTAACCTTTCCTTCACAGCAAAGTGTAGCAGAGTCTGGATGAGCCTTTCTGGTAAAGCAATATACATCACAAACCATATTGACATAATTTTAGTTGTAAATTTTATTCATCACTTATAGTCTACCCAGTCATTGTCCATCAAGCATTACATAGCTCATTTAAATATTGCCTTCTTTTAAACCTCATTTCTGCCCTGTATGTATTGTTTCCACACTTCCCATTTTTTCTGTGTAATTTGCTCCTACCCTTTTCTAAAGATCCCAATTCTAGTTGATGTATCTCTGTTACAACAGTATATTCTCTGCTTCTAGTAAAGCTGGTCTAGACTTTGATTTCCACTTTCTAGTAATGACTTTCTTGGCCATCACCATCATGTGACTCAGCAAGGCCTTACCTACTATGTCTAAGTAATTCAGATTCTGGATCATATCTCAGAAAAATCATTTCCCTAGATATACCAATTTTCTCACTGAGTATCTCTAATAGAGTAGTCTGCAGGGAATCTTTAATGTCTGACAACTCATTACCCTCTCAGAAAATATGTTCCGAATTAATTCTTTCTTCCCCATCATGCCTCAGACATTTGCTGTCTACCTGAAGGAAAATTCTCTGCAGTCTATAAAATACCTATGTAAACATTTTCAAGCAAAAATATAAATCTAGATTTTGTTGCATATTGGAGAGACATACATATGTCCCCCATCATTTCTTTGTGGGCTGCTTATCCAGTCTCTCTTCCCAATCCTTTCTAACCTCCTCTGATTGAGTCTTCAAGTTGTCATGAAATATTTTATATACTGTACTAATTATTCCTTTTTTAACAGCAGCTTTTGTTGTAGATTCTAGTAAAAGCTTTACCAGTGCTGGTCTTTGGTATAGGACCTCCTATTTCTTTGTCTATATTCTGAGATCAATCCTTGATAGGGAAGGTAATCTCTAACTTGCATTAATAGATACCTGGCATCTTCCCATTCAATTACCTTTCCATCTCTAGTTATTTGCTCCCAATACCTTGGTTCCTTTGCCAGTTTTCTCAACAAATTCCACCCTCCTCTTGCTTATTGTCTGTATTCCTAATTGCAGTCATCCCTAATGGCAGAATTTCCTTTCTCCATTCCCATGTTGGCTTATTTCTTAGAATACTTTATGCTACTTTATGAATATAATATTATGTATGATTATTGTTATTCTCCTTAAAGATCTGCATCCAAAGGCCCAATCTTTCCTTGTTTCTTGAGCTTCCCACCTGTTTCATCATCATCCCTTTCCACTTTGAATTACAGGTTTTTGCTTCTGCTATGTATAGGAGCCTTAACTGTGTAGCTCTGAAATGTCCCTTCAAATCGGGTAATCCAAATCTTCCTTGTTCTATTGGAAGAATCAGCTTATCCCACTTGACTCATGCCATCTTCCCCTCCCAGATAAAAGCCTTCAGCTCTTTATTAATTGCTATCCAAAATTTCTCTTCTGGTTGATAAAAATATGCCTGACTTGTGTATAAGACTAAAAGGATTAAGAACATTTTAACTGCTTGTATCTTAGTATCCATATCCATATAATTGAGCTGCCAATTTCTCAGTCTTATATTATCTTTTGCTTAGTCTCTTCCTACATATCCTTAGCTGCCATAGCTAAATCGTTTTAATCCATACTCCTAAATACTTCATTTTTTCATATTCCCATAAATACAGATATTGCTGAACCAATTCATGTGTGGGTACGTAAGTTACAGCTATTACCTTTATTTTAGCATCATTAATTTTGTATCGTGAAAAGATTTGAAACCGTCTCAAAATATTCCACAATACTGAAATGTCCTTTTCTGGTTTTATCAGATATAAAATAATATCATCTGCAAATAGAGCCAGCTTTTCTTGATTATCAGACATATTATATCCTTGAAGTATGTCTCCACTTTGCATATCAGACATTTTTTGTCCACACTTGTCATAACAAAAAACATTTTTTGCACATGATAGGTAATATCATAATCTAATAATCTAATTACAGTAATGTTTAATAAGTATCAGGGCCAGAACATTCTTTTTAAGACAAGGATAACAATCATTATTTATGCATATCTAATGTAAACCAACCTTTCTGGTAAAGTAATATAGTTTGACTTCCGCATAGTCTTGTTTATGTTTGAATGTTTGATAGAGGGATGTATTATATCTATTTTGGCTTGGAGATTTTAACAGTTTGTGTTTATTAAGCACCTCAATGACTTATATTATTGGAAGTAACTTGATCTAATTTGCTTTAACCTCAGGAAGTATTCTCTGCTATTCTTGAGCAATTTTTAAATCTAAACTAGCATGTGTGCCTTTTATGCCCTTCGACATTTACTAACTTTGGTGCAAGATACTAATATGGTATTACCTTACATAAATGCTTGTTTTCTGCCCTTACTGCATTCTGAATATCTTAAGAATGCTTAGTCTGAGGATGGATGCTAGTAATATGAAGGAGTATCCTTTTTGCTTACAATAGATAGAATGATAATTATTAACAGTAATGATGATGATGATAATTGCGATGATGTGAGGTATTGCCAGCTATGCCAAGAAAAGTAGGGAAATGGATGTGCAACATATGCCAGCATAGCTAGCTGGAGCTTTGTAAAGAATTATATGTCATTTGTATATCAAACTGATTTCTACAGATGCTTGTGTTGTAAAGCTGCTTATGTTAAAAATGTACCAGCAGTGGAGCCTGCTGGACAGAAAATAAATACACCTGTATGTCAGACTGTAGTGCAACTATTGAAATGAATATATTGTAACAGAGAATACTGAAAGAGAAAAGGTTCATCTTAATCCAGCTAACTTTGAACAATAGTCTGAAACTAAATTACCTGGTCTAGGTCATAAAGATTTCACCTTACAGTTCTGATTGTAGCCAGAGACAAAATGTCTATGAAAACCAGGACTAGGAATCCTACTGTATTGCCCTTAGGGGTAAACTAATTACAAACTTTAAGGGTGGAAGTTTTTGAAATGGCTTTTAGCTTCCAGTTGCTATAACACATCTTAGCAAAGCTCTATGTGTATGTGTGTGTGTATTATGACACATATGGGCACATTTCTGGTTCATTTTCTAGTAAGGAGGATAGTGTGGGAACCAGAGTCAGATGACCAGATGTCCATGATGTTATTTTGTAATTCAGCACTGAAATGATGTTTTGAAGAGAAAGAAGTCTCAGAGCAGTCTGTTTGTGAGACCTGACAAAGATGGACCACACACCCACATCATCTTGCCTTGCTCTAGTAAGTGAACTAGAGGACAGTAATCCTTTAGATCAGTCAGGAAAATATAGTGAGATTAGTTAAGTATTGTTTTTCTGTATGTGTGTGAATCTTTTCTTCAGTGCTATTTTTAATATTTCCTGTGACACGAAACTCTGTTGTTTATTGTAAATAGATATTTAGTATTTTCATGTTCTTTTATTATTTATTATTAAATATATTTAAACTTTTCATTGTGGCTGGTCTTTTAGGGAATATTTAACCTTTGAGAGTACTTATATTTATTTAGTGACACTGTGTCCACCGCAGAAAGCCTTGCTGCATTGGTCAAACACTACCATTTGTATTACTATTAATTTTACTCAGTATAATTGGGTTCCCTTATAAGAGCCTTAGAGTAGCTGGCTTTGGAGTGTCCTAGTGGCAGTATCTACCTTATAGTATGGGAAGAATGGATATAGCTGGTAAATCTCTGTCAGCCTTTCCCAAGTGTATGTGGGTGTGTGTGAAAATCAAATCTCAAACAGTATGTGTGTTAGCTACTTGGAGCAAGGACACAGAGCACTGGTTTTACAGAGAGGGTGGTGGAGGACTTGGCTTGGAACACTTGGCTGAGGTCTCAGCTCTACAGCTGTAATCAGTGTGGAGTTGTATTTGAGGCCTGGAGTGAGGGAAACCCAGACCCAGGACGGGAGTATGTTCCCTGTCTGTCTTAAGAGAAATTGCATTTGGTGCAGAGAGCTACATTTGGAAATGCTGTGTGTATCTATCTTTGTTCCCAGGGAACATCCCTCACCAGTGTCAGTGGTGAGGATTGAGGCTTCTTGATTGGAGGGGCATCACGATAATAATAATAATAATAATAATAATAATAATAATAATAATAATAATAATAATAATAAGTTCTTCTAAATGGTTTATTATCAAACTGTTGCCAGTAGAAAAAAAATCCCGTTCATAACACCAACAAAAACAAAATTGAAAGTAAAAATATATATCAGGACAGAATGTCAAATCTGCTGAACGAATTCAGCAGATTCAACATTATTGCCTAACAGATCACATAATGGTCATATAGGAGCTCAGGTAAATGAAACTCCTACACCTCACTTTACATTTTTGCAGGGGGTCAAGCCCCCCTGCACCCCTCACACCCCCTGCTAACTATATATTCCTACTCTGAGATCACACCACAGTGAGGAAAGGGATGAATATCCCAAACTGCACTGTATTGTGATTACTGTGTAGTACTTTGAGTTCATATCAGTGAATGCACTGTGCATTTGCTGATATAAACTTTCGAACATGGAGATGTTCAGCAACACAGAAAATCAAACATATGTCTTTTAATTTTCCATCTGCAGATCATCTCCATTCATCATTTTGATAGTACACCATTATAAACGCCACTTTAAGCTGCTGGTTCATATACCTATCATTAAAATTAATATTTTCCCAAGACCTTATTTCCTGTTTGACAGTTCGGCTTCTAAGATGCTATCCTAAATTATTAAACAGATCAATCAAGTAATTCTGAATTCTGTTTAAAATAATAAAAATCATTGGAAAAATTCTAAATAAATGGCCTGTCTAATAGAAAAAATTTCCAAAAACTCTTGGATATTAAGCTTCATTACTCTGTAAGTGGGCTTATCATGTTGCTAAATGTATCTGACTATACTTATCCATTTTAAAACTCATCCCTCACCTGATTAACCCTTCTTCAGAAACAGCTAAGTAGCCTAAGAGGTCTCCCAAAAGCATTTCCCTGTGGAATATTATAATTATGGACTACAAAATCTTAAACACACAACCAAAATAGGTCAACTGTGTCTTTGACAGAAAAGCATTTTTTTTTTCTAAAAATAATTTATAAACATTTTACTGTGATCTCACTATGCAAGCATTACTTTGTTAGGAAAATGGATAATAAAGACAATCTGTGTCATTGGAGAGAAAAAGTTTTTGGTCATTAGGAACTCTCTTTTACAATGTGCAGCTACCCCTGCCACAAAACTCGCACACATTGTTTCCTATATTTCAGAAGTTTGTTACAAAATGTATGCATCACAGGACCACACTCACAGATCTTATGGTTCACTTTTACTTTATTGCTCCTTTCATATTATTCTAACCCTGCTTTTCAACTAAGTAAAGGTTAACTTTATATTTGCTGTCATGCTGCCAGCCCAGCTATCTAGAATTTTGTGAATAATTCTATGTCATTTGTGAATATTGATATGATTTATACAGAACTACATGTTATGTGTGTATTAAACTATTGGTACAGAAGTATGAGTTGAACAGGGTTTGTACAGTACTGAACTTTAAGGATGTGTCTATAGTGTGCCCTACTGGAAATTAACAGAAATGTATATAAACTATATACCTGTGCAAATTTATGTTTTAATAGTAGAAACTGGAACATACTTGGTTATTATGCAGAACTCTTACTGGCCTGGGATTTCCAGAGATGTAACAGGGTACTGCAGGACCTGTGAGAGTTACTGCATAGAGAGAGAGACTGGACCCCTGAGGGCAGGCTAGAGGGTGAGAGAATACAGCAGTTGGTAGTGCCCCATGCCTACCATCTGGCACTTCTAGGCATAGCCCATGATATTCCCTTTGGAGGTCATATGGGCATATAATGTACAAAGAGACATATTATGCAGAACTTTTATTGGCCTGGGATTATTTGTTGCCTTTGCCTGTGATTGAGGAGCCATTTCAGAGGGTAGCTATCGATATTGTGGGGCCTCTGAGTACCCCAAGTTCCACAGGGAAAATGTATATCCCAGTGGGAGTAGATTATGCTACAAGATACCCTGTAGCAGGGTTTCTGTCCTCCATTGGGGCAGAAAAGGTGGCAAATGCTTTGTTAATTTTCAGCAGGGTAGATTTTCTAAAGGAAATACTGACTGACAGACGTGCTGATTTCATGTTAGACCTGCTAGCTTGTCTGTGAAAGTACTGTGGGTTGAAGCATATAAAGACCACCCTCTACCACCCCCAGACTAATGGTCTTGTTGAGAGGTTAAACTCTACACTAAAGAGAATGGTACGAGCATTTGCAGACCAGTTCAAGAGGGAGTGGGACAAATATTTGCCCCGTCTGTTGTTTGCTTACATAGAGGTTCCTCAGGAATCCACAAGTTTTTCACCCTTTGAGTTGCTGTATGGACATAGGGTGAGAGGACCTCTAGATTTGATTTGAGATGAGTGGGAGGGTGAGTGTGAATCCCACAAGGAGTATGTTGTGGCATATGTCCTAAACCTCAGGACAAGGTTCAGAGAACTCATGGGCTTTGCCCAGGAGAAGCTGGCTAGTAGAAAAAGGTCTAGTATGACAGGAATGCTTGAGCTAGAGAGTATGCTGTAGGGAAGTAGATAATGGTTTTCATTCCTGTCAGACACAACAACTGCACGCACCTTGGGAGGGATACTACAAGGTAGTAAGGAAGGTCAGTTATGTTAACTGCATGGTAGAACTGCTAGGCAGGAGGCAGGGGCACAAATTGTACCATGTTAACATGATGAAACCTTATCATGATAGGGAGGCCTTTGTGCTGAGTATTTGCAGTGGATGGCAGGAGGAGTCTAAGGGAGATCTGGTGACTGATCTCCTCAGTGAAACTCAAACTGACACCTCAGTAGAAGGGGAAGCAATCCCCCACCCAAGTGTGAGAAATCCGAGCAGTGTTACAGGAATTTGGGGACATGTTCACTGAGAAACTAGGGTGTTCCCACCTGGTGCTACATCATGTGGATGCAGGACCCCAAAGGCCTATTAAGCAGGCCCCTTAAAGGGTGCCTGAGAGAATCAAACAGACTCCTCTGAGAGAGGAGATACAGGAAATGTTGGAACTAGGGGTAATTCAGGAGTCCAGCAGTCCCTGGGCCTCCCCAGTGGTGCTGGTAGCAAAGAAGGATGACAGCACCAGGTTCGGTGTGGACTACAAGAAATTAAATAATCACAAAGAGTCAGATGCTTACCCCATGCCTAGGACTGATGAAGCCCTAGAGCAGCTGGGTGGGGCTAAATATCTTACCACTATTGAACTTACCAAGGGTTTCTGGCAGGTGCCCTTGACTCCCAGTGCTAGAGAGAGGTCAGCCTTTGTGATTCCTTTTGGCTTGTATGAGTTCACCAAGATGCCTTTTGGGATGAAAAATGCCCCAGCAGCTTTCCAGAGGCTGGCAGATTGTATCCTAGCAGGAGCAGGAGATTTTGCCCTTGCTTACCTAGATGATATTGCCATCTACAGCCATTCCTGGCAAGAGCACATTCAGCATGTCAGGGAGGTGCTGGGCAGACTACAGAGAGCAGGGTTGACCATTAAACCCAGCAAATGTCAAGTGGGTATGGCAGAGGTCTCCTACCTGAGACATAGAGTGGGTAGTGGTAAGATTAGGCCAGAACCTGCCAGAGTGGAAGCCATTCAGGTATGGCCTACCCCTGTTACCGAAAAGCAGGTGAGGGCATTCTTAGGGACAGCAGGGTACTATTCAAAGTTTGTCCCCAATTATAGTACCATAGCTGCACCCCTCATAGACCTGACAAGGGAAAAAAGGCCAGATAAGGTAGTGTGGACCCCAGTATGTGAACAGGTATTCCAGAAGCTTAAAGGAGCTTTGGGAGGACCCCCTGTGTTAGCCAGTCCAGATTACAGCAAATAATTTGTTGTGCAGGTGGATGCTACAAACCATGGGGTGGAGGCTGTATTTAGCCAGGTTTCCTTAGAGGAAGAAGAGCACCCAGTGGTATATCTCAGCCATAGGTTCAAACCCAGGGAGGAATGCTATGCAGCTGTAGAAAAGGAATGCCTAGTCATAGTGTGAGCACTGCAGAAACTTCAGCCTTATCTGTATGGAAGGAAATTCACTGTAGTTACAGACCACAATCCCTTAACATGGCTACATCAAGCCAGCCAGCAAAATGCCAAGTTACTAAGGTGGGGCCTAGGGTTGCAAGCATATGCTATAACAGTGCAGCACCACAGTGGGGTTGGCAATGCCAATGCAGATGGTCTCTCAAGACAGGGAATGGGGTAAGTTATTCCCAGATAGGCTCAGCTGTCTCAAGCAATGTTTCTCAGGGGCTACTTGAAAAAACTGGCTTGAGTTTTTGGGGGAGGGGGATGTCACACTGCTGGCACCGCAGGTATCTGGAATTTAGTAAATAATTCTATGTCATTTGTGAAGACTGATATGATTTATACAGAACTATGTATGTGTATATTAAACTATTGGCACAGAAGTGTGTGTTGAACAGGGTTTGTACAGTACTGCACTTCAAGGATGTGTTCACAGTTTACCCGACTGGAAAAGAACAGAAATGTATATAAACTATATACCTGTGCAAATATATGTTTTAATAGTAGAAACTGGAACATATAGAGTTAACTTGCAAAACTTCAAGAAAATAAGTTGAAATTAAATTATTTTACGATTATTTTATAAAAATTAGTTTCAATGCAGCAAGGAGACAGGATGTCTAGAACTAGGATGCTTTCTGGATTGTTTTGTAAGCGTTTTATTATTTTATGTCTTCTAGCATTTGCAAACATCTGAAGGGTATGTATTTTCAAAGAGAGATGTTAAATGTTGGACACTGAGGGGTTTAGCTTGGGAACTGAATGTTAGGTGACAAAAAGTGATGTCATCCACGTTAACCCAATTCAATATTAAATTAAGAACTCTCTCAAAGAGAGACTGTGCATTTTGTATTTTGTCTTGGACCTAGCAAGAGCATCCACTCATCGTCACCATCTGCACTTGCTTTGCTAATACTAAGTAACTAGGATACAGTAATTTATTTTAGATATAGTTAGGAATATAATAAAGATTAGTTTAGATGTTTTCTGTACTTATTTGAAACTGTCCTGCAATGTTGTTTTAAAATATGTCCTATGATTTTGAACTCTGAAGTTACTGTCTTGTCTACTGAGTATTGTCTTGCTGTTTTATTATTTATTAATAAATATATTTAAACCTATCTTTGTGGCTGATATTTGTGAGGCATATTTAAGCTCTTAAAGTACTTGCATATGTATTTGGTGACACTGTACAGGTAACTCCTAATAGCCTGGTGCTTGGTCAAAACTACCATTTGGATTATTAGTAACATTACACAGTAGAATTGGACACCCATTTTAAGGGCCTTATAGTAGCTGATAAGGGTGGCAGGTGGCAGCTGGAATTACCTTATAGTCTGTGCTAAAGGGGGCATAGCTAGTAAACCTGCCAGACTGTCCTAGGTGTGTGTGTGTGTGTGTGTGTGTGTGCGTGCGTGCGTGTGTGTGTGTGTGTGTGTGTGTGTGTGTGTGTGTGTGTGTGTGTGTGTGTGTGTGTTTGATTATCAATCAAGTCTCAAAGAGTGTGTGTCTCAGCTACTTGGGCAGGGACACGAAGCACTGGTTGGATAGACAGGGTGCTGAAGGTCTTAACTTGGCCACTCAGCAGAGAGCTCAACCCTATAGCTGTACCACTGGGGAGTCCTATTGGGGATCTGGAGAGAGCGGGAGAACCAGCCCTAGGCTGACTGTGATCTTTGTGTGCTCTTAAGGTAAATTGCACTTTAATGTGTGTATACTTGTCATCCTCCCAGTTTGTATGTCCCCTAGCTGTTGCCAGTGGTGAGGATTGAGGCTCCTTGATTACTGGGCCAGTGCAGGGGCGTCACAGGTGCCTTAATGATTACATTGTTTGTTTGGTCTGTATTTATAGTACAAACATTGTATAGGGACACACATTGCATCTATATCTCTCCGCATGCTAGAATTTTCATTGATCAATATATATTTTTTAACTATCTGACTTTGTATTTTGATGCTGTGTTTTTGTAATTCTTAATAAACCATGTGGCTCTTAAAAGGAGTAGCTAGGAAATGACACTCTTAGTGCTTGTTTACTAATGACTGCAATAGGATGTCTGTGTGTGTTTTTTTTTAATCAGAAAACTCCAAAAATAACTACAATATCTATATGGCTAAAGGAAAGAACCACTTTACTTTGTGTATGTATACATATGGAGGGACATCAGTCCAATAATATTATTGCAACATCAGTGAGAGGTTGTTCTGTTTTAGTTCACCTTAGTAAAAAATGAGCAAATCTTCTGTACAATAGTTTTGTTCCTCAGTTAAGCTTATCAGTGATATATGGGTAATATTTTCAGGAAATATTATGGAAGTACTTTTGAGAACAAAAACCTCTCAACTCTTTTGAAAGCTTCCTTCTTAAAAAAGTAAAATAAATAATCTTGAACTTCATCTTTGTTTATGAAGCACACATTTATGCTGCCCAGCACTGAACTACACAGAAAACGTGTATGTTACGAAATGTACTATAGGGTTCAGAAACATTCCTCAGGCTATCACAGTAATCATAGAAAGCAGCCTGCAGGTATGGCTGTTAGTGTAATGTGGTCCAGATGCAGTTGTCAATTAACTAGGTGGAATTTCACAATCCCACAGTATATCTCTTCTCATTAATGACAAGCATAGAAAGAGAAAGAACTCTACCATTATGACAACATACAATGAAAAGTAGAGAGCAAGTTACGAGCATGTGACTATGTCCCTTACATATGTGCTACATAGTGAAACTATGAAAGAGCTTGAAAACCACATTTTTACCATAAAAATGGGAGTAATTTGCATAAACGAAAGTATGAAAATGGGTGTAAAAAAGAGAGGAACATACATAAGGGAAACATGGGAGGTAATTATAGTCATATATGAAAGATATTTCCTATCACAGCATTACAGAGACATAGATTAAGCAAGTAGGAAAACCCTGCCTACATGATGTATAATTTAACCCCATGGTGTGATGCACAAGCATGTGTGCAGTGCTGTGTGCTCAAGTCTGTTGGAGGATATGTGGGAAATGTATTATTGCGTGTAATACGTCATGGCCTCTGTATGGCCCCATACAAGCATCCTGTATTATAACATTATTCATCTGTACAGAATAAAATTAAACATATGAATACAAAGCTGTGAATGCATTGGGAAGCCAATACCAATAGTTACCTCTGCAGGACTGAGCCAAGAGAAAATTGTTTCATAGGATCATAACTGACAATCATTATGGGACAATAAATCACATAAAAAAAACTTCAAACAAGACGCTTCCATTCATGATAAATACACATAGACCTTCCCCTATTCAACACTACGCAAACCCTGTCCCCCAAAACTAATCAAATAAATAAATAAATGTGAAATAACTATCCCCTGTTTTAAGCAGTGTGGTGAGCTGCTTAATGCAACTAACTTTGTAAAACCCTTGTCATCTTATCAGTATGGCTGGGCAGACAGGCCCAGCTCAGAATGAAAAAATGGCAGCATACAGTATGATTGTGTCCAGTGTCATATTTCTGGGTGTGTAAAGAACAGTGATATCAAGTGCAATGTCCACCTGACACTCAAATCATCATTAAATTGTTATACCTTGTATATCATATGACAATTGTCACTGCACAGTTTACCTCTCAAGTTTATGAAATGCATCTTCTTCTTTCGGCGTTTTCCCGGTTAGGGGTCACCACAGCGGAACACCTGTCCGCTCATGATTGGCAGTGGAGTTTTATGGTGTTGAGTTGCCAGCCTGGTGCCCAACCTTCTACAGAAGGCACACACACACACACACACACACACACACACACACACACACACACACACACACACACACACACACACACACACTCACACCTAGGGCCAATTTAGAGTATCCAATCCACGGAGTACCCGGAGGAAACCCACGCAACCACAGGGAGGACATGCAGACTCTGCACAGAAGGCACCCCAGCTGAGGATCGAACCGGAGAACCACACTAACCGCTGCACCACCATGGTTTGACTAAAACCGTGACCCCTCTAGAGGAACACTTCTGGCAGTGTGCACATAGACTCACAGTTCTATAATGAATATTCACAAAATTATGTTAAGAAATATCCATGAACAACCCCTTCACTTGGATGGCTGCTCCATTCTCCTCTGAGAAAAAGGTTTGCTCTCCAAAATAGCCTCTGACCTGCAAAGAAAAACAAACACAGAAAGAAATCATAAATTATGCACCCAATGCTGCCATAAATAAGGCAGAGTACAATTTAATCAGTTGACTACTACAAGCACTTGCAACTCATCTCAGGTGCCCCTGCTCTGACCTCTTCTTCCTACTAGCTAAGAAAGTCAGGATGATACTGTCTCAGGATGATGTAGTGGTGCCCCTACTGCTCAAGACAGTGGGGTATGCTGATGGGTTAGAAATTTCCAGAGTCCCCTATCAGGCAATTCCAGTGGTCTCTATGCAGCAGATATAGAAAGATCATTCTCTCTTTGCTACAACACCAGGGAGCCCTGCCAAAAAAGAAACCTTTAGAAGCCATACCCATTCACCAGTTATCTTTACAGAGAATTATGTTAGCCTTCTTGTGGAGATGAGAATTAACTTTTTCTGCATGTGATGTGCAACACTGAGCAGCCTGTTAACAAGACTAGTTGCAGTGTTACCATTGGTTAGCACAAAAGTTGATGGTGTGGCATAATAGCATACAAAGCAAAACTAGATTTTCACACATTCCCACAGGGGTCTTTCAACAGCCCATACATGCTCAGTGCACTTTTTAGATGCTCATGTGAGTGCACGTAGATATGTAAACCTCTTAGTGCAGCTTTATTCAGAGCAGCAATAGGTAAAGCCTGGGACTCAGCAACAGTCATTACTTACTGTCTCACTTGCATGATTCTTGCACTGGAAGCTTTGACATTTCAGCAGCGCAAGTTTCTGCATCCTCCATTGGCCTCATTGTGCTAAAAAAGACTGCATATCAGTTACTATCAGAGCTTGTTGAAAAATGGGAGACTTAGTGTATTTTTCTGAAGCTTTTTTGTTGGAAAGGTAAGTATAATTGCTAAGAGCTGATATTACCTGCTGCTATGCCTCTATGTATGCCTATAGATTTCCTTGAAGGTGTATTAGTCATACATGATTTCTTTATGTTGTACTTTTCATGAACATCCATCCTAACAGTATGAGGGAGTGTAATACTTTGTGTACAGCACCATGACAGGTTACATGTTTCTATGGAGTAGAACAATGAACTGCAAAGCATTTATTATTCTCTATGTGTGTAAATGTAGTACATACATACTTTAGTCAAACCACAGAGGTCTTTAATATTTACTGTTATGACACTTGTCTCGGTGCTCCTTAACTCCTACAACACGTGTTATCCTATGTGTAGTGTGATGTGTACAGTTGTTTTGGAGGGGGTTTGCATTATGTAGATATTTGTGTTTGGTCCACTTAGCGGAGAGTACCGAGAGGAAGGCAACATACACTTTTAAGAGGATGTGAGTGTTTACAAATGTCCTTAGTGTGTTTGATGCTGCAGATCAGGTCGGTGTATATAGAGGTCTTTGAGAGAAGCTGTAAACAGTTAGCATCTGTGAGCAGAACATATTGGCTCCATGTATTTTTGTTTGTCTACCTGCACAGCACACTTTCTGCAGAAGGAGCTGCCATGTTCCTATAACTTTGCAAATCATCTCCATTTTTCCTGACATATTCGTGGCCTTGCTGTGATACACTTTAACTATGTCTTTGTGGTATATCATACTGTATGTATGAAAATAATACATATTCATGAATAAACTTGTGTGCTGTGGTACATTACTGTGTGCAACACTTATGGTACTGCACTGTGGAATATTGTCAAAGGCCAATAAATGTGGACTCCACTTTGTCTTTATGGGGAGGGCGGAGTTAGGTCTAGTAAGACTTAGTGAACTGCACTTGTTCGTTGTCTTATTTTTGTATTACATTCCCCACAGATATAGAAATAGGCAGTTCTTGTAGTAGTGACACCTCATTTATTAAATCAAACTATGCTTATATTTGGCAGTCATGTATAATGTCTCACATAAATTTCTTTCTTTTTTTTTAATTTCAGAGTACTATTCCATACAGTGGGGAAAAGCATAAAAGCAAGTTCTACCATGCACATAGTAACATTTTGCTTTTTCATGAAGATGCCTGGCAGTATGTATATAATGACATCAGTAGAGTCAGTGGCCAGAATAGTGTGTTAGATCAACTGAGACCTCAAACCATCAACACAATCAGTGCTGCAAAAGACTGGGCTAACCACCTGGCAAAGTCTGTTAATCTAACCACCATTAACAGAGCTGGAGGAGTTCCTTGCATCTCTGTATGAGTAACCTGCATTTCTGCATTCTCATTGAGTTCTCAGAGCTAGTGCAGGCTAAGATAACTAGAAAAAGAATAGGTGGCAGGGTCTCCACATGGACCAGTGTTGACATAGCTTTGCAAAATGTGTGACTTAGTACACCTTACTGCCACACTTACTTTTCTCACATCAGGTCATCTCAGGGTCCAGGAATAGCAGCAAATGGCACAGGATATACTGACTATTACTTTGCCATATTACTATATTGTGTAGTAATATTTATTCACAGAGCTTTATGTAGTTATGTAGTTATGTACTTAACCTTGGTGAATTGTTTGTATTTTCACAGGAGCAGTGTTCTTAGGGACCCCCACTGTGGATACGCAGTTAATTAATGTTAGAGAACTGTCCTGATCTGATGATAATGTCGGCTGAATTCTAGCATTGTCAGGAGTTACAGTGTCAGGTTTGTACATGGGAAATGTAACATCCACATCCCATTCCTCATTATGTGCTGTTGAAACCACTCTATAAACACAGGAAGATAAACAAGGGCAAGAAGATGAAAGCAAGTCATTCCAGGAAGGGATGTCTTCACCTGCGGTACACTACCCTGGTAAGTGTAAGACATGCGTGGGTGTCAAGCCAGTGACTGAACATGTCATGAGCACCATCCTCACTGGAGATGAGTGTATTGACAGGACAACACTACAGAACAGGCTGACACCAAGACAGTCTTTGTTGAGCTAACAGGAGTATGATATTGTCTGCTTGATTACCTCTAGGAGTGTATGGGCCACATGTTCAACATCATGGATATGTAGTGCAGGGAGTCTGCGCACAGCAGGTTTTTCTGTGCAGAAAGACATCAAGGCCATTGCACTTTCAATGAACAGACTATCTCTATCTCTGGTGGTGAGGATCACAAAAGAGTGGACAGGCCACAGTCCAGCAGACACAGTGCCACCACCTCCACTCCACCATCCAGTGTTCAAGAAAGTGCATTATAGTATGAACAGCTACTTGGCTGAAGCATTCCTTCTATGTCCATCCATGGCATGGGCCATCATTCATATCCACAGAGCACTTAGTATTCTTGGTGGACTATGGAACATGCCAATGATCTATCATATAGTGGGTGCTTCCATACACAGTGACATGCATGCTCTGTGAGCCCATCTCTTGTTGGTGTCCTGGAGCTGTCTATCAGATTCCACTGCACTGCTGCAACATCTGCTAAAGCTATGTTTAGCAGAATCCCTGTACCACATGTCCATGATGTTGCACATATGGCCTATGCAATCCTGGAAGTCATCAAGCATACTACCTGCTACACATACTATACCACTTCAGCAAGAACTGCACTGGTTTCAGTGTCCCTGTAGAATGGCCCTGCACATGCACTCAGCTGCAGAGATTGACAGACAAAACCTTTCCAACATTTGGCTGCATAATGTATGCAGATGATGTAGTGTTCACTAGGCATGGAAAATCAACTCATGTGATCTCTACAGAGTTGCAGTTTGATTTTAAGTACTTTGGAACTGTTTAGCTAACAAAAATCTTATTGTAAATACTAGCATGACTACTGTCATGCTGTTTGGCACAGTTCAAAGGATTAAAATGCCTCTGTCCATGTTACCACTGATTAATTTTTTAATATTTTACCTACAGCCACCTCTCAAAAATACTTAGGATTTGTCTTAGATCCCTCTCTCCTTTTTTATTCTTCCTGTACATACCAAAATTAACAAAGTGTTAGGACAACTTAAAGCAGCCTATTCAATAGCTAGTCCACTCACTCTAGAAGACAGTTGCTCATTAACCATCAATGTAGTCATTCCTAAGATCAAATACAGATTGCCTCTTATTATTGTAAACTCACTTGCCAATACCACATTACTACAGACCATCAAGAATAAAATATGGGTCTATATTATTCCAATGAAAACTCACTTACACGAACCCTGTTTGAGTGACACATAGTGAGCGAAAGTCTCAAATATCGAATCTAACAGACGAAAACTATCACTAAATGGGCAAGCCCCCCTGCACCGCCCACATCCCCGATACTTAAATACACCAACTCCAAGATCACACTCCATTGAAGTAAAGGGAAGAATTCCCTATGGTGATTTCCGTTCACTTTTGCGATACTTGAGATATTTCCTCACTATGCTCAAATGGGTTTCGCCTAAGTGAGTTTTCGTTGGAATACTATAGACCATAAAATACTACGCTTCATCAACCTAAGTAACAAAAGAGACCATCACTGCACTACAATAATGAATCTTAGATGGCTTACAGTTTCAGCAAGAAATGCATTACTGCTTATCTTCCTTAATTACAAGACCATGAATACTAGATACTATCCTGTTGTAAATACCATTTTTTAAAATGATTGCAATTATACTCATAGAAAAAATAAGACCACATTCAGTTAGTCAGACTGACTTACAAGTTAGATGCTACAGAAAACTTCAGACACTACAAAATACATCTTTGAGATAAAACAAACTCCCAGAAGAAATAAGACAATTCAATGAACTTACTAATATCAAAATACAGTTTATAAAAACTATCATGTAAAACAGCATTCCTTTAAGTGTTTCAGAGATATAAGAAAGAAAGCAACAATAAGGCAAGGAACAATTATCTATTCCGTCTGCTGCCTTATTACTAATTCATACCTTATATTCATTGAAATGCTTCTTTAGAACTGAACTGTAAGTTAACTTACTATGCCAGTAATGAACTGCCCCTACCTGAAAATTCAAAATGACCTGTTGCTCAATAAAAATTCAATACTGTTCCATATTTAATAGCATGCTACTCTCAATGCCAATGTAAATGTCTATATAGATAATTCTACATTCTGTTGCATGTTTAGTTCTATTATCTGACCTCTCTGTCCTAGTTCTAGACTAAAGGGATCACTGGAACAGTTAATTTACTTGGTTAACACATGTTTTATAAAATAAAATAAATAGTTGGAAGTTTTCAATGCCTACTTACACACACATGCCACACACACACACACACACACACACACACACACACACACACACACACACACACACACACACACACACAAACATTCCAGTGGACACAGCACACCTTCCGTAGCCAGACTACCCCATTCTCCTAAACCCATGTCCTGCATATATATATATATATATATATATATATATATATATATATATATATATATATATATATATATATATATATATATATACCACAGAACATTCTTTAAGCATAAAAGCACACACTGAGTTGTGCATTAATGCCCTCTTGACACTAGTCCTGCCCACCTGTGCATATGATGATAACTGTACCCCATATTCTCTACAACATTACACGTACAGCCTATGCCTGATGAACAGTGTGATTTATCTGTGCATATTGGAGCACAACAGGGTTCAACATTTTCATGTGTCACCTTTTAGTTCCTGTAAAGTACTTGATTGTGATCAATAGTTATGGAAAAGATAACTGTATCTTAGTTTTATGGCGTACTGTGCCCAGCTCCATCTGGAATAGTTCTTTCCTGCTGAGTCTGGGACTTTCTCCTCATGCACACACCTGTCTGCTGCAACAGCTTGGATATAATGATGTTATCTAAAACTGCACAGACTGAAAATATTTTACTGCATATGCGTGGGTTATATTGAAGGCCTTCACGCACACATTTTAGTGATTAATAACAATATATTTTCATATCAAAAACATTACGGTCACTGTATAACTTTTCTTTGTATTTGTAACTGGATTATTTAGCTCCCAGTGCTGTTCCCTGGTCTGGCACCCCAACTCCTAAATACTTAATTTGAAAAGCAAAAAGAAAAAGACAAAAGGGCACTCACCTAGTCTACACTGAAGTACCAGCAGTAAGAAATGCCGATACGGGAATATATGCAGTACCTGCACTTCCCTTCTGATTGGCACCTCCTGATTGTGCCCCATAACACCTTGCACATGGGGCAGCTGCCTCCTTAGCTACATCCTTGTAATGATTCTGATTTTATTATACCATCAGATATCAAATCGAACTAGAGCCTTGGCAATGTGTCCCTTCTCAAGATTTAAAAAACACTTAAATTTAAATTCATTTATATTAAAAAGAGGAAAGTCTCTCAATTACATCAAGACAGAAGAAGCATAATTTCACCAGGCCAAAGAACTGGTTGTGTAACAGGGCATAGTTGTAGCCATTCTCTGGTATGGGCAGGTGTCATTAACCATGGCTCTAGGGTATATGAAGCAATACCTGTAAAATATACTTGTGTAAACTGTTGGCATAGGTCAAACATATGCCTTATGGTAGAGACATGAGCTCTGCCTAGGTGGCCTGCAGACAAATTGTATATTATATCCTGTGAATTACAGAGTGGCAGTTGATAGTCTGGAAACCCTTGCAGTTGATATATCTTCTTCTCAGCTCCCCAGTCTGTGCCTTTATTGCAATGTTGGTGCACTCTATAGCCCCTGGAACCTCAGAAAAATGGACTATGTCCTATAACATCTGAATTGTTTTGGTTGACTCCTCTGTGGAACAAGGAAAACGTATATTCTGTACCAAATGCTGTAACATACCATCAAGGAACTGGTGGAGTATCCTTGAGGCTGGTGGCTGAGATACACCTCACAATGTCTGCCTGTTTGCCACTTAAAGATTCCTGTAGCTAGTACTGTCAAAGCCTCACATACTTTGATATACATATGGATAGGTACTCCGTGCATTCCACTTGCACGCCCATGAGAGCAATTCATCCTGATCAAGTCCTGCATGGAGCCTTTGTCCACATGGTAGCATTCCACAGTTTCAGTGTCATGACAGGCATGATATGTTAAGTGAGGATGAATCACATGGTGCTGTCAACTTTGACAACATGCAAACACCATGACTTCCAACCGCAAGAGTACATTTTTGCATATACAGATTTTCCAAGTGTGGCAGCTGTCCTGTACATGCTTTTATAGACTGTCTCTCATAACTGAAATATTTTAGTGTAGTCAGTAATTGATTTAGAACAAATTACGGTAAAGGCTTCTCTGTAGATTGTCAAGTTTCTGTTCCCTCTCAGGTGTCCAAATCAGACAATGCTGAAAAACAGAACACCGCTGACTGTTTTCAATGAGAAATAACTGCCATTACATTTTCTAAGTGTGGGCTGGCAATGATTCCTTTGACTTGGGAGATTTCTCCCTTACTCATGTCTGTTTAACAATAGATTTGGTATAAATATATATATATATATGTGTGTGTGTTTGAGAATGTGAGGAGTTTGCCTCCCACATTGCTGGGGGGGGTTAAAGTTTGAATATTTGGCATTTTTGGTATCGTTCGTTTTTAAGCCCTATTATTTTTATTACTTGAGGATTAGTAATAGCACATATGATAAGTTTCTACTAGTGGGAAGTAACTAAATATTTCAGGATAAAACAGAGATAGCTGAGCTCTAGCTTAGTTTGTAATAAGGACAGACATTCTGAAACATAACAGTTTTCTTAGGGGTCGTGTTTGTTTGAGCATTTTCCTTTCCCATTATGCGTGTGAGGAAGATTGTATTTGCATGATTAGCAGTAAACGTTACCTATATTTATACTGCTGCTATGGGAGATGCTACATCTAATGTCCCTGATCATTTTGTGCTGAACTTATACAAGCCTCAGTTAGATAAGAATTGTGTCTCAGAAGGTCTGCTATCATGCAGGCTGAAGTTAGGGAGGAAAAGTCTTTGATGTAAATAGTTAATTTAGATCCATACTTAGCTCCAAGCTGTATTCGTGTTTCACATGCATTCATTGTAAACTGGAAGTAGCTAACTAAATGCATCTGTGCAAAGCCTTTCCTCTCTATCCCCTTCTTATTTTTATGCAGAATGTAGATAGGTATATCCATCTTACAGAATGATATAGTACTGAATATCAGTGGTATACTTTCCTGAAACATCATAAAGTAAATCTATTTTAATATAACTGAGATGGCTGGAAGTGAGCTCTCTAAGTAAAAAAAAATGATAGCTGTTTTGATTCAAGAAATCAGAATAAGACGTGGCATACTGCTGTAATATGACTTATAATAACATACTTGCTTAAATATGCAAAATCTCATTAAACATGGGCATGTCTGTGTTGATTGCAGCTGCATCTTCAATGTATTTATTACAGCAATTTTAATTATTGTTGAAAGTGTTGCATATTAAGAGATGCAAATGTCCTGTTAAGACTTTAAACCATTTTTAATACATCATTACACAGTACAAATACCCTGATTACTTCCAATAAGGATTAACCACTTTTTTGTTCTTTCCCTGTGGGTAATGGGCAGATTGCCAAATTTACATGTACACTATTGCTCATTCTGGGCATCAACAGAAAGCTTTTGTTTATTTTTTACTAATCTAGGCATAAGTAACTGTCAGTTCCTTAATCTAATAGGATGCTAAGGCAAATGTGCTTAAATGTTAATGCAAACTTTAAAATGTCTTGATTTATAAGGCACAGCTATAAATAACATTTACAACAGTATTATTAAGAAATAATGCATTTTCTTGTAATTCTAAACTGTATTACTAGGGTTGTCTTTTAACCTATTCACAAGTAGAATATTGTGTTCTTTGGCAAACTATAGATGCATTTGTATACTTAAATATGCATGTAGCAGATTTATATGTGGTACAGAAATATTTTTGTTGACCTGCATGGTGTTAATACTACTAATGTACATTTTTCTTTTTTGAAGTATCCATAGAACAAAAAACGTATTTTTCTCTATTCAAAAAAATTATTTTATTTATTTATTTATTTTTATTTTTAGGTATACTACTGCTTTTTTGGAAAGATCAGGTGGATACATCTGTGATTTACTTATAGAACCAATGTATACTGCATTACTTTTTGAGACTGCTCATAAACACATTTAATTCATAACCTACATTTTTAAACAGTTTTCCTCCTCTTGCAACCTCAGTAGATAGAGTTTCTGTTTCTTAATGTAACCCAGTCTTGCAATAAAAATTACTACAATGTGTTTGTCCCCTGCCAGTTTACCCTTTAAATGTATCTTTCTTTTCACTGAGGTAGTAAATATTTTATGCTCTGCTGGTCACTGACTTCACTATTGCCTCCCTCGCACATAGTGGCACTAGTGGATGCCTTCTGGGCGGAGTCCGAATGTCCTCACTGTGTTCACGTTTGTTTCCTCCAGGTGATTTGGTTTCCTCCTACATTTCAAAGGCATGCAGTAAGTGGATTGGACACTCTAAATTGACTATAGGTGTGAGTGCACCTTTGAGTACGTACTGTGGAAGAACAGCAGTGGCATGGCTAGCCAGCCAGTGGTGTGAATCCTGGATCAAGGCTTTAATAAAGTGCATACATAACTTTAACAAACGCAAAACCATCAAAGAAGGAAGCCAAGGGATAAAGACTATGTTGGACTAGTGACAAGGTTATGCTCATTCAGTGGGTTAGATTAATTTTAAGGTCACACTGTGAATCAAATTCAGAGTTCAGATATTAGCATTTTTCAGTATCCTTCAACATAATCTGAACCATTTTTGGTTTTGAATACAATTATGGATGCTGTTCATTAATTCATAGCTTCATAGGCAACTAATAGGCGATCAATCTACAGTCTATTACAAGCCAAGCATATGACCCATACTCTAAGGCAATTATCTTGTTTTACCTTGCAGCTGGCAAGGTTACTACTCCAACATGTAGTAGAAGTTGGTTTCAGAGGCCGGACATGTGCCTGGATATGAAAGTATCAGGGAACTGTATCTCATCTGTCTATTGATGAAGTTGTAGTTCTTTTATCTGGGTATTTGAGGAGACACTTTTTCCTTGAAGGAATATGAGGTTAAGGAGAATAAGATCTTTCATGCCTTAAAAGGCTACCTGCAGATCCCCACAGAGGAGTCTTTAACAGGCCAGGAACGTACAGAGGACTAGCAGACTGTCTGGATAACTTTGAGTCTCAAGGCCATTGATCTTTTTTATTTAAGTATATCTAAAGACTCTCAAGCTGAGCAATACATTTAACCAAATATATGTTGAAAAGGGCTTCATATTCAATAGTTGCACTGGTAAGATATAAGTATAAAGGGTTATTAAGACTTTTTTTGGATCTAGAAGAGATGAGATTGGAAATTAGATGGGGCAAACTGAAGGTTTTCTAAAGTAATGTGGAGATGTGATGGTGAAAATATAAGGAATTAACAACAGAGCCTAGATCCCCTTTAACACTGTTTAATTTGAAAGATTTTTGTTGTCTACATGGTATGATGGGGAAATGTTTTGTTTAACAAATTTAAATATACTACATTTTTTCACATTTCATTTGAGACCATTGTCTTTGCACAAGTGCTGAAGCTATTGTGAGTCTGTAGAGGATAAAAATACCAACACCCAGATTAGAGTCATCTGCAAATTTAAATAACCGTAAGTCAGGAGTGATGGTCTGAAGGTCTGAGAAATAAATGCAAGGTTAGTAGAGGACCCAACACTGAGCCCTGCTGTATACCACTAATAACCTTTTTTTTTATAAGATTCACATAATATTAACAGTAACATGGGTAGACACACAGTTATAGAAAAGAAAATAGACCATTTTCCCTCATTTTCAGTATTTATTATACATACATGTTTTCTTTATTAACAGTTATAATTCTATCCGGCATTACACAATTTGGTCAAGTCCTGCCTTCCCTTAATTTTGACTCCTTCTGCTGAACATTATTCTACACTTATTGTTCCCACCAATTTTAATCATTTGTATGCAATTTGTACTTTCCATTCTCTAAAGTTCCCACCTACAATTTTCTCTTATCTCCTTTATAATATTCAATACTTCAGTTGTGGTTAGTTTAAATTTTGAATTCCATTTTCTGCTAATTGCTTTTTGATAGCCAATAGCATTAAACTTAACAAGACTTTACTATGTCTAGGCATGTCAGATTCGTAATCCCAGCTAAAAATTATTATTTCCTTAGTTACAATCATTTGCTCCCCCAACTGGGGAAGTACTCTGTAAGTGATGTTTCAAATCTGCCATCTTGTTAATTCCCAAAATACATGTTACAATGTTCCTCTCTGTTTCTCACTTCTGCAACAATTGTCATCCACCTGAGGAAAAATTCTTCAAATTTGCTTGGGGTATACCAATGCCTGTGCAAACACTTCTATGCAAAATCCTACACCTTCTGGACTTTGTTGCATACTTGAGGGCTATACAGATGTCTTCCCACTGCTCCTTTGTGTATTGTTTTTCCAGTCTCTCTTCCCAAACTTTTCTTTCCTGTAATTCTGACATTGGTTCCATTAGGCAAAAAAAATTGTTATGCAAAGCACAGCATAAAGATTTATATTCAAATTTACCTGTCTTTCAATGACACCTGCATGGAGAATAATGTCAAAGGCCATGTCCAGGTAGAGAGATGCAGTATATGCTACATAATTACTACCTACTGCTTCTGTGACATTTTCAAATAAATTAATAAAGTTAAAGAGACAGGCTGTGCCTTTTTTTTTCTTTCAAATATAATTTTTATTAGTTTTGCAAAGCCAAACTGATGAGAGTCTAGGCTTTGGAGATTTTCAATGTCTAGATTAAAGAGGTCTGAGATAATATATTCCATAGCTTTACATTCAAGTCTAGTGAAACTAATGAATCTGTAGTTACCAGGATCCATACCTCTCAACCTCTTAGAGCAAAAAATCTGGACAAAGCCTAAAATGATGGGGAGACAAATAGGGATAGATTTTAAATATTGCCCTTACAAATGTAGATAGCTGATAGAATATTAGGTTTTGCATTAGCATGAATTATCTGCAAGATTTGGTGTATTAAACTCAAATTGTTGTCATTATTTAATGACTTCAGTCCTCAGGTATTTGCCAGAAAGGTACAGATTTTAGGAGGAACACACCAAAACTATGAGGAAAAATCTGGACATTCTGCAAAAATCTGTACAGTTGAGAGATACAGCTGGGACACCCTTATGTAAAGGTACTGCAATGGCTGTTTTCTGCAGTTTGGAAATACAACCAACTTAGATGCTTAGATTAAAGAACTTAGTAAGGCATCCAGACAGACTATATCTGGTACTGATAATCAAACACCCCAATATATTATCAGGGCCCATGGATGAGGTATTCTTAGCTTTTGAGAGGGTCAATATGTCCTCTTCTACAGGAATTAGCAAGATGGCTTGTGCTATGGAATCTGATTACAGCTTGGAATTAGTTTATATGTTTTTTTGTCAGAAAATTACCTATTTCCTTTGCATTAGACTGGGTACTATTATTGTAGACTAGCTTTGAACATTGTTGGGTATTAGTCCTTAACTTCCTGACATAGTTAAAGAAAGATTTTAATTTTTTGGTTTTAGCAACTATTTTATGGTCATGTTCTGATTGTAGCCTTCTAATTGTTCCCTTAAACTTTTTACTAGTTTTCTTAAATGTGTTCTTATTATAGGAAGAATGACATCTCATATAAGCATTAATTAATGCACTTCTCTTGTTAAAAATTTTATTTATATGGGTAATCCAACATAGGGGGTTGTTTTACAATTTTCTTTATATTTGGTACGGATAAGGGACTGCTTTATCAATAATGTCAGAAGCTTTTAACAGTGAGAACAGTGAAAAATTAGGTCAGCAATTAACAGAATAAGGTTTTAAGAATCCTCTAAACACAGACGTATAAGAAGTAGTTAACATCACATTTCAGGCAGAAGACATAAAATTGTTACACATGATTGTAGTCATGGTAGGTAGCACCCTGCTCAAACTTGTGATGTATTTGTGGAACTTCTTCATGATAATAGTAAAAAAAAAAAACAGCTGTGACCCATTTGCAAAAGATTGTTTTAATATTCTTTCAGCAACATGTTTTGCTTTTCTTCCAGTCCAGAATAAAGCCCAGCATTTATAAAATTGCATTCTACTGCTTTCACTGGCCAGGAGAAACCAGAAATATTAAGAATGGAAAAGGATATAATATAAAATATTAATTGTACAAAATGAAAAATCAATCAATAAATAAAAAATGCAGTATGTAGTTTTCCCCAAGGTTCAACCCAACACAAGTAGAGTTCCTCCACAGGAAATTTCTGTTATACAGTTCTGCCAACAGTGATTCCCTTTTTGGTGGAATTACCCCATTCTTCATGTTGGCATGACCATGAGGCTGGTATATATAAGTTTGGGGGGGTGGACTTGCCCTCCACATCAGTGTTTGGGGGGGGGCGCAAAACTGTTTTTTCAGCCATTTATTTTCTGCAAATGCATTTCACAGATTCTAATCCTTTGTGCATGCAGTGTCATCCATTCATAGTGGAAGCTGAATATTGAATATAAAGCAAAAAAATGGTCTATTACAATTGATAAATGGTTTTGAAAAATAAAATCAAGCTTTATTTGATTTATATTTAACTTTCTCACCAGCTATAACCATAATTGCTTAGCTTGGCTTAGCATAACCAAAGTTAAAGGATAGAAGAAACACAAGCAGATCATGTCAACAGGAATGGACGAAGTCACTGAGCATGCCTGAGTCATGCATGTCCTACATTTGGTATGCAGCACTGAGTGACAACCAGAAGAATGGCAAAATGTTGCAAGAGAACAGTTGTCTGAAGATATTAAATGTGTTCAGTAGTATGAGGGACAGAGAAGCTACTGGGCTCTGTACACTAAGCTAGAGAGATTTTAATCACTTGTGATAAAATAATTAGGGTGAGAAGAGAAATGTAGGCAGATCTCACTTCTCATTAATCGATGCAGATATAAAAGTCCTGGGGAGTTATGTTACAAAGTAATACCATCCTTCATTGAACAAGAATGTCTAACTGTAGTAAATGGACACGGTCTGCTAACTGACTGCCTTTATTATTAAACAAATTATGTTTAAGAACAGTAGGTGAAGTTATAGTGTTATGTGTTATGTGAATGTGATTTCTTTTTCACAAAACAAATTGCATGGTTGGGAGGCATTATAAAAGTTATATAGGAGCAAGTACACTGAGTTAGAGTGTAGTTTGAGGCATTTAGCTTGGTAAAGGTCAAAAGAGCATATGTACCTCCTCATTATATCTATTCATTATAGCAATGGAAGTTATTTACATGGACAGAGTAAATTATTTCTGAAATAGGGACATGAGTTTGTGATAACATTAGCTCACATTTATACACAGTGACTGTATACTTCTGGCAGATATGAGATAGGAGAAGCTGCAGGCATAATTACTGAGGAAATTAGACTGTATTAGATAACATCTTTACTATTATGAATGAGTAGTAATTGAAACCACAAGAGGCATCAGGCAATATAATTTGTAGGAAATAAGAAGAACTAAGGTATTTTGTGATCAAAATGCATAGGTAAGAAGAAGTTGGATAATTGAGCCACTCAGCCTTGTAAACATTGGCTCTAAGTAATTTTGCCACATTGACTAATGTTGATATGACACCCCGACTCCATGTCAAGATTGAAAAAATGCACTGATGACAGCAACAATGGATATCTGATATGCTTTTTGGTTGCATAAATGTGGCAAAGATGAATGTTCCTCCGAGAAATGTATATGTATAGAGAAATGTGTTACAGGTTCATAGGTACGTACTTGGCTAGCTGGCCTTGCAGACCATTTTAAGCCTAACCAGTTTCCCTTTTTATGCTTGAATTAACCTAGTCCATTTGGTTAGAGACTGGCCTCATCCATCCCATGGTTGATAATTATATGTTATCCCTAATGAGAATAACTGAGACCGTACCATAGATAAGTAGATGAGTTTCATATATGAGGAAAAGCATTTATGAGCTGCCTTTGCCCATTAGTAGTACTGAGGGTTGTCCTAGGGTCAATTTTCTGTTTTGCATCTGTAGATCCAAGCTGTTCTTGAGTATGAGCAGGGATTAACTTTGTTTTATGTGGATGGGAAGTCTGTTTACAAGCAGTGGTATCCTCTGAAAGATATAGCATTTATATATGGAGCATTTGCCCCTAGACCTCTGCTGAAAAGAGGCTTTGTTCCAAGTCAGACTTTCCTGGTAAACAAATCTTAAATAAATAAATAAAATATATCTGTCCATTCTGCACCATTCTGTTTATGTAGCAGAAGAGGCTTACATTCCTAGCTCTGAGTACTTCTGATACCATTTGACTTACCGATATGTAGTAAATCTATCAGTATTGGGTCATGGAATGCTTTGTATGCCAGATATAGTGCACTCTTTGCAGTCTCTAGGATACCAAGTACAGTAATAGAGTTTTGAACTGGACCAACTAGAAAATGAGGATTAGGCTTTGTATCCTTTTAGTAAGGCATCTCTGTGCACATTCCAGTTGTTGCTTGTATCTCAACAGATACATGCCAATGGGGCATTATTCTCAATGACTGGCCTAATGAGCCAGTATTGTCAGTAGTATAATCTTTGAAAATGGTGGATAAATTGCAAAATGCACGTAACTAATATGCATGGAAGAATGGGAAGCACAACCTCTTGAGTTATTGGGGAGAAGATAGGGAGTGGTTGATTTCCATAAGTTATATTTTAGATTCAACAAGCAACAGCCTATTACAGTAGGAAAGATTCAACAACTGGAATGGGAAAGCAGAGAGATGAGAATAAGTTATGCAAAGGAATACATTATAGCAGAAAGCACCAGACAAGTATATTCATTTAGGGATTCGAGAGATATTAGGTTTGTGGTGCCATAGTGATTGAGCTGAGAGTAGTGTTTTTAGAGAAAAGAACAGATCAAAATGGCATTTAGATTTTGATCTAAAAATATGCAGTAAGAAGTAAATGCAAAAAAAAATAAATAAATAAAAAAAAAATAAAGAAAGAAAGAAAGAAAGAAAGAAAGAATGGAGAAAATTGGAACCGAGGAGGAGAATTTATTATTTTGAGGCAGAATGTCTAGTGTATAAGACAAGCAAAAGTTAAAGTGGTGAAATATGAAATGAAGAAAAGATGTGCTTAACTCATTTATTCCAAATGAGCTCTGGTGGTTTGAATTCTAACTTCCAATGATTGCATCATAAGCTTTTTGACAAAATCATGTTATGTCTTCAGATTTCAAACAACTGTTCATATCTGTGAAGTCATAAAGAGTACTAAAGAAATGTAAATTGCAAACTTTTCAGCACAAACAGGTCTTTACAAAAATAGTGTCTATTAGATTCCCTGTCTTAAACTGGATTTCATAATGAATGCAGTAAATATTAATTTTATAATATTTTGTAAACAACATGCAATAACTTACCAACCACTCAAGCTGCACACAAGCTGCCGACAACAATTTGAGTGTCCATCTGTATACTTTCGTATAAGGCAATGTTCAACACAAAATGTTCAAACAAGTACAAAACATACTATAGGCCATCAAAGAGTATGCCACCAATTAAGAAAAGGCCATAAACTCTTTTCCTAAGCCAACTATCCAAACTCTGCTTAAAAGCATATAATTTGCCCAGCTTTCTAATTTTTAGAGATAAAGCATTTAACCATAATGCTTACATTTGTAAAGAAGAATCTCTTTTGGCTGCTAGAACTAAATATTTATACCTTTATGAACAGCTCTTTATTCCTAGTTTATCAGTTATGGTACCATTAAAATAAAGGAAAATAACTGATAAACTAAGAATAAAATTAGAAAGCTGGACAAATTATATGCTTTTAAGCTATGGTACCAAATTTGTGTATCAACATAAAGTTACCTTTCACCAATCTGTAATTTATAGTATACAGATTCTCCAATCTTAATCTGGAGCAGCATTTTCTTAGTTTAATAAGCCACCTTTTATAGAACTTGTGAATTCGTTAAAGTGTGGTATAGTATCACAGCAGATCGTGACTGGGGTATCTTCTGTGTGGAGCTGGCATGCCCTCCCTGTGTTCTCATGGGTTTCTTCTGGGTGCTTCATTTTCTTCCCACATTCCAAAGACATGCAGTAGGGGGATTAGACACTCTAAATTGGCCATAGCTGTGAGAATGCATGCAAATATGTAGTGTGGAAGAACTACCATAGCAGGACTAGCCACCTGGCAATGTAAACCTTGGATCTAGATGACTGTCATTGTTGAAGTGGCACCCTGACTCCATATGCAAAATTGGGAAAAAGGGGTTGTTGATGGATGAAGTCTTTCAAGTTTTATTATTTGCATAACAATTGGAACAAGCTGATACACAATTTTCCATAGTGGGCTTTACCACTGATTTACAGATCAAGGTCAGCTCCTCTTCATCCCTCCTGGAGACTGAAATCGACATATCACAATGCAGTAACATTATCTTATATCTGCAAATAAATTTAAATCAAAGTTTTTTTTATTATCAGACTTCATTCTGAAGTCTGTTATACTGCCCAATTTACCCAGAATCATATTAATACTTATGTGTAGCAGTGGTTATTATCCACTAAGTGCATAACTTTGGTTTTATTTGCATTTAATTGGACATTTTCCCTTCTAGAAAAAGCACAGCAAGCAATCAGCTATTTGGTTTCTAATGTTTGTAAAGAATATGTTTAGACCATCAGGACCAGCTGCTATATATGGTTTAATTGTTTTAATTGCCCTTTCCAAAGATGATTCAGTTATTAATGGACAACTTTCAAGTTCAGAAGGCATTGCGTCATTAATGTCTAAATCTTTTTTATCAAAAATACTAGAAAATGTTTTGATAAAAACACTTACCAAAAGAGATTAGTCCAATGTGAGAACAATATTAAATGTTATATTAAGTATTGTATGAAAATCGGTTCTATAGCTCTAGTAGTATTTATAAAGTACCTTGTGATTGTTGATAGTATGTTTATCTCATTCACCTTTATATTAACATCTTCTTTTATGTAACAACTTCCTAAAAATAATTTTAGTTAAAACATACTTTACATTATTGGACTGATTTGTGCGTCTTTTATAAGCCTTTCATAAAATATATTTCCCTTTTTACACAATTCTAATTTATTTTAGTTTGGCATGGACATTAAAATTTATGTTTCCCTCTTAAATATTATGAACATAACTCAGCAAAACCACAACACCCAAATGACAAAATCCAAGCAACAGTCACAGATAAAAAAAATCTTTATTCACCTCTAGCACCTTGGCAAGAAATCCTTCAAGAAGTACCTTAGATAGAATAACACTCAATAACTACTCAAACTAATGAGACAATTAACACATTATTCTTAGATCTAAGGTACTCCTTGAAGGTTTTCTTGCCAAGGCACTACAGGTGAATAAAGATTATTTTATCTGTGGATGTTGTTTGGATTATGAACTCTCTATTAGTTCTCTAATAAACTCATAAAATAACTCCCATGAGTCAACAATATTTATTGACATCATTTTTTATTTGAAGTTCCATTCTCCCAAAATACTATTCATTAACTTATAATTGTCCCTATGTTATAACTTTCTGTGACTAATATCTACTGCTCTATTCATGTTGCCCTTGGCTTCTGTAATGCATGTTACACTTAAATAAATAATCAGAGTTATTTAGTTCTGGTAAAATTTCACATCTTTAGTCTACAATATCTTCCTTTACCCATACTATTTCCAATATTTTGTCTCTCCATGATGGTTCATTTGTTATTTGCTTATTCCTTGTTCTATACTGGATTTTGCTATTTCACCAATTATTCCCTGTTTCACCCCTAACTTTCTCCAATCCACTCTGTGGGCATTAAAATCTGTTCTTATTACCTCAAAACCATTCATGAAGAATGTTGCAGTGTATAAGTAAAATAATTGAGCTTATCTTAAGTTTGGTTAGGAGGCCAGCAAAACAGGACAATCTTTGTTTCAACTTTGTTTTTATGTTAACTGTTACAACTTTTTGTTTACCATTTTGTGCAAAAGTAAAGAACTGTACCTGGAGTTAATGTAAACAGTCACACCTCTATCTTCCATGATAATTCTAATAATATGGTATCTTGTAAATCCTGGTAAAACCAATGACTTGTTTACATTACAAAACATTGCTTTAGTTATAAAAATAATCTCAATGTTTTCTGTAATTAAAATTGCTTCTAGGGTTGTGAATGTATTAGTTAAATTTCTTGCATTATACATGAAAAAATAAAAGCCATTCTTCTCCCATCCTTAGAGAGTTCAGTACTCATTTGTCTCCTGTATCTATTTCTATATCTATATCTATATATATTATATATTATTATTTAGAATTTTCATTCACTCATATTTGAATACTAAAAGATTTCTGCAACATTTTTAAAAGGGGATTCAAGGAAAATGTACCATTTAAACCTGGAGGTAAATGGACTTTTAAAAATGTTGCACAATCAAGTCTAATGTGTTTGAATTACAAGTTTTTATAATTGCATTTTTTATAATTGCTTTTTAAAACTGATTTTTTATTATTATTTTTTTGTATCTGTTACTGCGAATATTTAATGTTGAAAATTTTCAAGTGGTAGATATAACTTTTAAATATATGCTTTAGTTTTATTTTTGAATTGAATTTTATTATTCTTAATTGAAATCTCACTGGTTATGTCATGTGACTAATTTGTAAGTATATAATGTCTTGTAATTTTCTTATTGTGTATGAAGCCTGTAGAAAGAAGCCTTTATGGCGAAAGATTTTCTTGCTGCTATTATTAAAGAAATTTCCATCGTGGTTTCAGTAGCTTATCTTTTTCTTGTTTGTTTGCTGTCGTAGAGCTGCTGCATTTACAACCTAGTATACTCTGTTTTTCTGTCAAGAAATAAATGTACTGTCTTCTTTATTTGCCACTTGTATTCCTTTGTCACTGTAGCATACCTCTCAACCACTTAGAACAAGAAATCTGGACAAAACCATAAATACTGGAGGGACAACGGCCCAAAAATAGGAACACTTTTTAAATATTGCTCTTACAGTCTTATAAAGTTGATAGAATAACAAGTTATACCTTATCATAGATTTTTGAAGGGTATGAAGTTTGAAACTCAAATGTCTGTCAGTACTTTCTGACCTCAATCCTCAATGATTTGCCAGTGATTTAATAGAAAACCAAAATGTTATGAGGAACAGACCAAAAATATGAGGCAAAAATCTGGACATTGTGTGAATATCTGGACAATTGAGAGGCATGCACTGTGGCTATTTTTGTAACTGCTGTCCTTACTAATGAGATGACTTATATCTTCTGTATTCATACAACTAATATTTTTCTTCCAGTCTATCCACTTGCAAACCTATTTCTCTGAGATTAGTTTTGATAGGCAGATCCCTACTTTTTTACACAGACACTTTTTTCTTATTCCCACCCTTCAATTTGTCCAGTATTCATTTTGGAGATCTCACAAAAAGTGAAATAACATAATCTCAGTACATCTTTTAAATAATATTTAGCCATTTTCTCATGCCTATGTATTTCCACCCATACTTATTATAAACAACAGCTTTCTAAATTACTTGTCAGTACCTACAGAGTATGTTTGTTTCCTCTTCCCTCATCTCCTTTAGCATGCAAAGACATGCAAAGCTTGACTTTGCATCTTTGCATCACTGTTAGCTGTAGCACCCACTCTTATTTGCTGCCAGTCTTTAATGTGGCAAAACACATGTCCCCTTATTAAAGTGCTACTTCAAGAAACGTGACAGCCCTTTTCCTTCTATGGTCTGGTCACACTTGAGTTGAAGAAATGATACTTGGTAATGCAGCACTTTTATATTGATCGTTCTACCCCTTCTTTTAAAAGGCTACTAGAGGACAGAAGAAAATAAAAAATAAAAAGTTTCTTGGTTGATGAGATATTTTGAAAATATGAAAATAATAATAATATAAATAGTTCATGAAGAACAACTAATACCTCTTTAGTAGCACTAGACACAGGTCAAGTGTTAGTGTTGTTGTGTTGTCAACCATCTAAGCTTTCAAATGAAATATTTCAGTGGCTTGTATGTAACATGGTTTCAGAACTATCAATGCAAATATGAACAGGGTATATAAGATGCCTAAGAGCATTAGCAGGATGAAACTCCAGAAACACTTGGGGGTGTCGTTTAGTAATGAGTTAAAAAAGACAGACTGGTATTCTACATATGAAACACAGAATGTGGTCAGAAAGGGGCTGTGAGATTATTCATAAAGATAGTCTGAAGTAGGGAATTAAATAATGCATTAAAAAGTTATATGCAGGTGGAAAGTAAAAGAAGTTACACATTGAGTTAAAGCAAGAAGAAAGAAACACTGGAGAGGTTTTTGTAGCTTAGAACAACTGACACATTGTGAGGTCAACACTTAAGTATAATATATGTGTTTTATTTGGTCTGACAGCTGAAATACTTAGTATCTTACTTGACCATAACAGAATAACAATCTCAAAATGATGGGAAGGGAAGGCCAATCCCCTTAGTTTCTTAACCTTGAATTACCTTCTGTTCTTCCTTTCTCCCTTCCCATTCTACAAAACAAAATAAAACAAAAAAAATTCTTAGTTGCTTTTACAGTATTTGTGTTTCCTACTCTATTACTTCATGTTCCTTTTGCAGCTACTTGTTCTCTAAACTGTTCAGTTGCATTTTTTCTGCTGCATTTATTATTGCTTGTTTTTAGCCTGTTTAAATTGTAAGTGTTATTCTAAGTCTCTTAGTTTTGGTTTAAGCACTTGGGGTTTAGGCCTACCCCTTAGCTCTTCCTGGCCTGTCTCCCTAAGATACTGACAAGTATGGATAGACAATTTCCTACTCTTTCTCCTGCCAGCCTGTTTGATATGGACATCCCGAGACAGTGTAGCAACTGCCTCATGTACATGGACAACCATCTACTATTACCACCTAAAAGCACAATTTGTGAGAGATGCAATTACATTAAAAACCTAGAGTCTATACTCTCTCCCTCACAAGCTAGAATATCTGGCACCGAGAAGGTTATCAACACAATCACTTCACCTCAAACACCACCCAGAACTACACAACACACACACACGTATGTGGGGGTTCTCAACAAAAACATACCCAAATAAAGGAGATCTCAGAGGCAAAAACACGCGTAAAATCCACAACCCTCCACACCACAAACCATGCAAAGTCCACACACCATTGTCTCGCAACCACAAAGGCCTAGCCAAAAAAACAACATATTACTCATAGGAGACTCCACTGTGAGAAACACAGATGTGTCTCTCACCAGACTGGATAAGGAGAAAGTCATGGTTAGTTGACTGTCAGGTGCCAGACTCCACCATATCAAACACTTACTCAAGTCTCTCAACAACAGGTACTGTTAGGACTCATAGTCCATGTTTGGGTGAACAACTTGAGATGTAGCTCATGGACTGTATGAAGAGAGACATTAATGAGCTCTCTGAGTATGCGTCCCAGGCAGGTATGTCCCTAGCCTTAAGCAGCAGTCTACCATCACCTAGAATGATGCCTCAATACAAACAGAAAATGATTGACTTCAACAATTGGCTTTGTTTCTGGTGTCATTCCAGGGGGGTCCAGTACCTGACAACCTGTATAGTATAATTGACAAACCATGATGCTTTGCTAGAGATAGAATGCATCTGTCTCACTTGGGCTTCAGGCTTCTGGCAAAGGCCCTTGCCTCCCCCATAATGCCTTTTTTAAGAAAAATCCTGAGGTTGATAAAACTAACATAAAAATTTCAAAAAAATGCAAATTAAAGGTCATGCTGCTAAATGCTAGGAGTCAAAACATGAAACTCCACTCACTGCAAGCATTTTTATCTCTGGAAGATGCTGACATTTGTGCTGTCAGAGAAAACTGGTTCAAAGCCTTACCTGGTTTCTAATTCTGTCATACATTCAGACTCCAAACTGTGTGCAGCAAAGCCAAAGGAGGTGGAGTTTCAATATATATTAAAGACACACACACCTCCAGGCTGGTCAAACAGTATGATGCACAGGAGACAATTGAGGTGCAGTTAACCATTGACAAGACCCCTATTCAAGTCATAGCTAGTTATAGGCCCCCAAATGTGACTCAAAATGCCCACTCCACCTATCTGTACCTCTTTGAATCTATTAAGATTAAACCCTTTACCCTGATCCTAGATGACCTTAACTACCCAAACATAGACTGGAAAAACTACTCATGCCAGAACACACATGTCCAGAGATTCCTCATTTTTATCAATGCAATTGCCTTGGAACAGCTAGTTAATACCCCCTCAAGAGGTGATAATATGTTGAACTTGGTATTAACCAGCATGAGTAATTACTGTAGCATCCCTACATTATCATCCTCCCTGGTAAGATCCAACCATAAAACAGTCACTTTTGAAATCAGCATCTCCCTTGGTCCCCCCTCCAGCTAGGGTCAAACAAAAAAAACTTCTCCAAAGCTGATTACAACCTCCTGAGGGATGGCATAAATAGCTTCAAAGCCCCCTCCCACTCTGTTTGAACTGGCACCAATGTCCAAATCTACGCCAAAGTACTACACGAGCACTTATATAGATGCATGGAATTAGGAATACCTGACAAGACACAATCATCCTCCATAAGAAAGAGTAAACCTGTGTGGTGGACATCTGCAATAAATAAGCTACATAACAAAAGGAAAAAAAATTGCTGTTCAGGACCAAGAAGGAGCAAGTGCCTAATTAGAACCAATCTCTATTAGCCTGAACAAGCAAATAAGAGCACTAATGAATTCCTCTAAAACCAACTCCAAGTCCAAATTGGCCACATCTACTAGAGACAATCATAAGGCCTTCTTCACATATGTCCCCAATCTCAAAGGAAGCACCCAGATCTGTTAGGAACTGGTGGTCAAGGACACCACATACACAAATGCTGTAGATATAGCAAACCTACTGGCTGACAGATTCAGTGAAAACTTCACCCATCTGTCCCCCCATCAGTAAATCAGGACATCCCCAGAACCTGCCTCCTCCCCTTACCTCTAGGAAACAGGTCATCATTGCCCTCTTAAAGGTAAAAGATACAACCTTCATGGGACCTGATAACATCCCAGACTGCAGCCTACATGAACTCAGGCATGAACTAACAACACCATTAGGCACCCTATTCAACCAAAGCCTGAGTACCAGCTTTGTCCCAGCCAAGTGGAGGACAGCAACTGTCATCCCTTTACAAAAAGGTAGAGCATCCACCAATCCAGGAAACTATAGTCCCATCAGCCTAACTAGCCTGATCTGCAAGACCATGGAACAGATTATCATTGATCTCATTTACAGGAACATTAGCAACCTCCAAACACTCGAACCCACACAGTTTGGCTTTGTCAAGGGGAGGTCTTGTCTGTTAAATCTGGTTGACTTCATTGAGACAGTCACCAAAGCCATTGACGAGGGGAAGACGGTGCACACTGTCTACCTTGACCTGGCCAAAGCCTTCAACACTATTCCCCCACTCAGGAAAAATAGATAATCTCACTCAACTAGGCATCAATCCATATGTTATCAGATGGGTAGCAAACTGACTCACTGATAGAACCCACTTAATCAATATAGGGGAAGCCACTTCAAGCAGTAGACTAGTAAAGAGTGACATACCCCAGGAATTAGTCTTGGGGGCCTCTGTTATTCAGGATATACTTCTCTGAGGTGCACACTAAAACTAGTGGGCTATAGCTGACCAAGTTTGCAGATGACTGCAAGCTGGGCGTGGTCATCAATTCCCCAAATGATGTGGATGTCCTCCAAGAGGGTCTCACCCAAACAAATGACTGATGCCAGAAACATAGCCTCAAGCTGAATGCCAAAAAATGCATCATCATCCCCTTTGGGGAGAGTAACATCCCCACATATTATCACATTAATAACAATGTCTTAAGTACGCAACCAGTTATGAGGCTCAGAGACATAATGTCTGGACTGATGAATTCCTTCTATTGTTTTGAGACCAGAGTTAATTCCTAGATTTTACATATATAATGTCTTTTATTGCTGTAGTTTCCTAGCCAGATGCAAGATGAAAGAAATGTTAAAACTCTGAGTTTCTGTTAGCCTGGGAACCAGAGAAGAATGATGTAATCTAAAATGAGTCAGCAGTGATGTATTATTTTTAAGACTTTCACAGAGAGAGAAAATCAGAGCATTCTGCATTTGTCTTCAGAACTGACCACTCACCAGCACTCTGCATTTGCTATATATGTAAGTTTATTTAAAACTGTGATTGCTCTTAGTTAGATAGGAATTTAGTCAGATCAAGTCTAGCTGTTTTCTATATTTATGTCAGACTATTCTACAGTATTATTTTAAACATTTTCCTGTGATTTCTGAACTCTTGATTAGTACCGTGTTAAATTGAGAAGTTTTGTCTTGTGTTTTTATTATTTGTTATTAAATATTTTTAAACCTTTCAGCTGTGGTCGTTTTGTGTAGAGATAATTTAAGCTCCAGAAAAGAAGCCTTGACGAGTGGATGGGTAACAGAAAATACACCCCTGGGATCACTTCATTGGCTTTGCTTGACAGAGGCTCAGTTAATTAATCAATGGGGCGGCGAAAGTCGACACACTCTGGCTAGGCTTAAAAATGCCCTCGGGAAGATAGCCTGGTACCTACCTTTGAACCGATGAACCTATGAGTACATTGCATGTATATAGTGATACTGTACAAAGCCACTTCAAATAAGCCTTGCTGTTCATTACACTTACTAATTGGATAATATTGCACAGTAATAATTGGACACCCTTTGGTAAGGGCCTTTTTAGTAGCTGATAACAGTAGTCAATGGCAGTAATTACTACCTTATAGCCTGGCAGGAGGCAGCATAGCTGGAAAACCTGTGCCAGCCTTCCCTAGGAGTGTCTGTGTGTTTGGATATAAACCAAATCTCAAAGTGTGTATGTGTCAGCTACTTGGGCAGGGACACAAAGCACTGGTTGGACAGAGAGGGCACTGGAGGTTTTGGCTTGACTACTCAGCTGAGATCTGTACCTTATAGCTGTGCCAGTGGGAAGTCTTACTGGGGATCTGGAGAGAAAGGGAGAAACCAGCTCCAGACTGACTGTGATCTCTGTGTGCTCTTAAGGGAAATTGTGCTTTACTGTGTGTATATTTGTTATCCTTTCCAATGTGGATGCCCCTCACTGGTGCTAGTGGTGAGGATTGAGGGTCCTTGATTACTGGCCCATTGCATGGCCATCACAGTTATCATAGTCAGTTAGTGGATTGAGTTCAGTTCAGTAAGGGATTGGAGCACCCAGGTTGATAGCAACCTTACTTTTGACAACCATGTTGCTTCCATTGTATGGAAAATGTTCTACATGGCCCACCTCATAGGTCAGAGTATCTCATCCAGGGATAAGGAGGTCATAACATCCCTGTATTCTTCCCTTATAAGGCCAATTATTGAGTACAATGCCCTCTTCAGCATATACCCTGCAAAGCACATGCAGCAGCTGGAGAGACCACATAGATTCCTCACCAGAAGAATCCAGGGCCTCAAACAGCTACCATACACAGACAGGCTAAAACCCCTGTCCCTCTACTCAGTTTCATACAAACTCCTCAGAGGTGACTTCTGTCTGGCATACAAAGCAATCACAGAGCACACTTTGATGGGACTGCTGAATATCCGCAAGTCAAGCTCCACTCGAGTCACCCACACGTGTGACCTCAACTTGGTCTGTGACATCAATAGGACTTGTTGAAGGGACAGATTTGTGTCCCAGAGACTCCTTCATCTGTGGCATAGACTTCCTCTCCACGTCAAGCAGAGTACCTCATTATCCCTATTCAAGCGCAACCTTGATAACTGGATGGGAAAATGAAAATACATCCCTGAGATTCAACTTGTGCCCCTGTTGGACAGAGGCTTTGGGTGCAGACTTGTCGAAACATGGCCTAAACTCTTGGCTAGGCTTATAAGGACCTCAGGCTCAACAGCTTAGTAACTTCCTATGGTCCTATGATCTTATGATCCTATGGTAGGGGCAAACATTTTCCACAATGATTACTTTCTGAGTAAACATTTTCAAAGTCTGAGGCTTATAACTGCAAGTCCCAGAAAACAGAGACTGAATGCATGAATCTGGGAACGTATTCAGTCTTTATTCACTATGTCTTAGAACTAATATATAAAAGGGGTGGAGAAGGTGAGCACAGCAATTGTTGACTTTCACCTTTCTCTTGCTTTCCTGTTCTCCTTCAGTTTTGTTTCCTTCTTTATCTTAATATGGGTCTAACAATTAATTGCAGGTCTCAGAATTACAATAGGGAGTTTTACTTCTGCATTATGAAGAATGAAAGGTTAACATATATTTTCAGTTTAAAAGATGGTCTTTAATGTATAAAAGTTGTATAGCCAATCTAATCATCAGGCATAATATATTTCTCTTTCAGTTACAGCTGTTCACAGGACATATTATTTGCATAATGATAGAAAACACACCAGTGTTTCAGTCTTGAGCACTTTACTGGTAGACCAAAGCAGACAGCAGGTTTCATTAACACAAACTCACGCATGTCAATTTCTCATGCACATCAGTTTATCCTGTCAGAGAGAGTTATGGTTTTCTAAGGGATAACAGAGGTCCAAGGATGCAGAGAATGTTACTGAAATGTCAGGGAATGAAGAACTTCAAGGTCTGTGATTCATCGGCAGGGCTGTAAAATCACCATTTGCAAAATTTCCTGAGAGTTGGGGAAACAAAATAATAAGTTTTAGATTGCTCTTTGAAACATCAACTCATTGGCAAGCTCCAACAATATATTGCACATCTTTAGGAAATTAAAAACATAGCAGAAATCTGCATACACAAATTCGATATAATCATTAAATATATTTTTTTGAAATAGATCTGAAGAACATAAAGAGCATATTGAGCACAGACTTGTGAAATCAGTCAGTTGTTAAAATACATTCTGTATCTTGTACTAAGTTCATAAGTTTGATGCTGATCATATACATAAGTGAGTTTCTTTGCAGTATTAGTTGAATGTGTCAGTAGCATAGGTCTCTAGGGTTGAGTGTGCATGCTTTCTTGGTAAAGGTCTGTGTCAGCACGTTGTTTGCCACTGGCATGAATGTCAGTGTATGCAACATCATCATTTTCATCACAGTTCTTCAGAAAGATAGAATAGCAGTCCTGCACATATTAATGTTGCATGCCATATAGAGGTTAGAATGATCAAGGAAGCCTGTTTCTTCTTGTTGAGCTGTTTGTCTAAAACAGTGTAGCCCTTGTGAAATTCATATTCTCTTGTTTTCTTTCAAATATCTGCTTATGTCTTTGTCATCTATTTTTTTCTATTTTTTGTTCCTTCTTCTACTTCTGATTTATCTTTCTTATGAGTAGTTCCTCAGTACTGCCTGAAGGACATAGATATCGATAAAAATGTAGCTGAACATGAGTTTTCCTGGAACCTTCTTCACTAGGCTGAAAGGAACTAGTGTATTGTCTATGCAACATGAAGAATTTCTGTTTTAACCAAATTCTCTTCTGTCAGTCCTTATTGTTTTGCCAATATTAGCCATGGATCAGTCTATCATTTAATTTTCCTGAAACAATAGTGATGTAATCTTCAAGCTTAATTTCTGCATTGTTGAATCATGGTCCATTGCCTGACTTCAGTGTCTCTGGTGTTCTAGATATGGAAAACATCTTAAACTTTTTGTTAAATGCTTATAGGAGTAGATGTTACTGGCTGAGTAACAGGAAATGTGAATTATTTTTCCATAATGAGTGAACATATACTCACATCTTCTTAATAAACCATAGGAATCGATGTTGACCTCTACCCAAGGGATCTGCCGATAAAAATGACAGCTGTAGTAACACACAATCTCTCTTGGCTGCATTACACTAGCATAACATGTAGTTCTTACAGTTTCATAGGTTCATAAGTAGATGCTAGACTAAAGACCACTGGCCTTTTCAAACCTAGCCACACATCCTAAATCTTTGACATGTTCCTGTACCCTTGTAAGTGTAAGCAGGGGCTTGAGAGATTAAACATTTACAAGCAGGGGCTTAGGAGTTGAAACGTTTACAGGCTACCTTTGCCCATTAGAGACATAAGTGCCAAACAAAAGGTGAATTTCCTATTCCCCATCCAATTGTCCAAGTTGTACTTAAACTGGGTTAGGAAAGAGCTGTACTTCATGTCACATGTCTCATTAATTCAAATGAGACACTGAGGTGCAGGATGGGTTCAAGTAATTTATTACACATAAACACATCAGGAGCAGTAACTGTAACATATACTTCGAACTTCATATGCATACTGACTGACTCGTTACTTCTAACACACTCACATGTGCATCTCTATTCAAGCTAGCACTCACTGAATGACTATACAAAGTGGTATTGATCTCACACCTTCCCAGTAACTTATATGCATGTGCTATCTAGCTACAGTGTTGACTGGGTACATTATACACACTGATCTACATCCTCCCTCTTTAATTTTGTTCAACATGCAAAATAGGAGAACAAAGACATTTTAAGAGCCAGACAACATATCAACATTTCAATAAACAAAACTTAGTTCAAGTCCAAGTCGCTGTGTATTTTGGATTCGGTCTGGAAATTCTACCTGATCTGGTAAAAGGGAAATTCTGACTGGGTTTAGCAACAGGGACAGTATTTCAGGATTCTTTCAAAACCGGAACATCATGGATTACATCAAAATTATTTGAAGGAAGCACACTGTCCTTTTGGATTCTAATAGGTGCAGAATCACTCTGGGAATTAGAGTCATTGACACAGGCAATCTGCTGCGTCACTGGTTCAGAGACAGGTGACACATGACTTCGATTCCTTCTGAAATCCATTCCTTCAGATAGTATGATGTAAGATCTCAGTTCTTCACAAATGTTCTTCATGATTTCTACTCAGTCATATCCTTTAGATGTTCGGATTCTCACAACTTCTCCTTGTAGTAATGGTCTAAGGGATTTACTTGTCTTATCATAGTACAACTTTTGTGATTGATGTTTTCTCAAAATTTGAGCCTTGACCACTCTGTTGTTATTTAGATTTGGTACTAACAATTGTTTACTGATTGGAAGAGTTGCTCTAGTCTGTCTGGACATTAATCTATGAGCAGGTGAACCAAGCAAGTTGTCTTGAGGAACGTTTCTGAGATTGAGTAAGATAAGGAAAACATCAGTACGATATTTCTTGGATTTCTCCAACAAATGTTTTGCACTCTGAACTGCACGTTCAGTTAACCCATTGGACTGTGGATACTCAAGACTACTGGTAATATGAACATTGTCCTAAGACTCAGCAAATGTCTTAAACTGCTGACTTGTGAACTGTGCACCATTGTCAGTCATGACTTTGTGTGGACTACCATGGACACAAAAATGTCTCTTCAATTTTGTAATGACAGTGCTGGACGTCAAGTTAGGAAGTAGGTCAATTTCAAACCAATCTGAGTAAGAGTCTACTAACACTAAGTAATGTTGACCATTCCATTTGAAAATATCTGTGGCAACTATCGACCATGGTAATTCAGGAATCTGGTGGACCTGAAGTGATTCTTTTTGTTGATGCGGTTTGGTGCTGTTGCAAATTGAACATGCTAGAGTTTCCTTCTGTATATCTTAGGACATCAAAGGCCAAAACATAATGCCTCTTACCCTTCTTTTGGCAGAATCAGTACCTGGATGACAGAATTATGATATACTCCTTTTGTAATGCTATAGGAATTACCACTTTTGGACCTTTCATGATGATTCGATCTTCCATCATGAGCTCATCTCTGTAAGAAAAATAATGCTGAATATCAAGTGGTAAACTGGCTTGTCATGTTGGGCATCCTTGACTGATAATGTTTTTCAGCATCTAAAGAATTGGGTCTGAAGCTGTGTGATTTTTTATTTTGTCGAGGTGTGATGACGAAAAGTTGTTGACTTCTATGCTGCACCAAGGCCATGCTTTGAACCATCACAAGAAACAGTTACAGGTTTGTGAACATCATAATATCTCAATGTGGGTGGACTGGCAATTTTCAATTCAGAATATCAGGTGCTCTTTGGTGTTGTTCTAACCAGGGCCAGGATACATTTTTGCATATCAACTCATGTAATGGTGCAAAAAGCTCACTCAAGTCTGGGATGAACTTTCCTAAATAGTTGTCCATACCTAGAAAACATTGTAAAGATGTAATATTCTCTGGAACTGGCATTTCAAGAATTGCAGCTTGCTTAGACAGATCTGGTTGTAAGCCAGAACTGGTAAACACATGTCCTAGATAAGTAACGTCTTTCAGTTTGAATTTACATTTCTGAGGATTCAGTTTGAGATTTACTTCACATGCATGGTCTAGAACTTTCCTGAGGTTTCTATCATGTTCATCTTCACTGCTGCCTCCAACAATAATATTGTCTACTATAATGCACAAGGATAACTAGAAAAAAATTGTTCCATGGAATGATGAAAGACTTCACTGCCAGAATTGATTTCAAATGGCATTCTGAAAAGACTGTATTTACCAAATGGTGTAATAAATGTAGTTAACAATGTAGATTTGCAATCCAGCAAAATTTGCCGAAAAGAGCTTTTTTTGCATCTAAGACTGAGAAAAAAGTGGAATTTGGCATGAGAGTGGCTATCTCTTCTACTGTACAGATCGGATGATGAGAACTCTTAAGTGCTTTTTTTAAATCTCTTGGATCAATACATATTTGAATATCATCTGAGCTTTTCTTATGAGTTATGACCTTAGAGGATACCCATTTAGTCGGTTCTTCTACCGGAGTAAGGACACCTAAATTCACCATTTTAGCTAGTTCTGCTTTTACTTTGCTCTGCATTGCTACTTGAATGTTTTGTGCTGGTCTGACAACTGGACTTAATTGATACTTGGTTTAACTTCATGGAATATATGACTGGAAGTTTACCAAGCTCATCTTTGAAAAGACAGCATATTCACTAATAATATTCTGTGTAAAATTGTTGTTCTTCAGACTTATATGGTGAACCTCTTTACTAAATGAAATCAGTTCCATTCTCAGACTGTCTTTGAGGCCTAACACTGACTGCATGTGTCTTCTGACTAAGTAAAACTGCAAGTCATAGCTGTTTCCAGCTGAATGGCATGAAAGAACTACAGCACCATCAGTTTGAATCTCTTCACCATCATAAGCAACTAGCTTTGCACACTTTGCTGAATCAAGTTTCTCCCCAGCTTTTACTTTAGCAAATATTTTTGCTGATATAATATTGCACTTGGATCTAGTGTCTACTTTAAGCTCCACATGTTTCCCATTAATTTGTACAGCACAAAATATTTCACTCTTTGCTGACAACTCTTAGTCTACTGTATTAACTGTTTCATCAATCACAGAGACACCATCAACATAGATAGTTTGCTCACAGCTCTCATAGTTTGCTACAGCCTCTATCTGATCTACTTGCTTCTTTGGATACATTCTTTCAACATAAATCAGAGACACTTTAGACTTGCAAAGCCTTTTGAAATGATTCTACTTTTTACATTTGTGACATTGCTAACCAAAAGCTAAACACTTTTCCCATTTAGATTCATGACTGCTTCCACAATTGTGACAGTTAACAATGAAGTTAGGTATGGTGCTGCCCTTCGGTTTATATTTCTTTTTCGTCTTAACTTTCTGGTGCACATTATTAACATTTGCAATAGCAGACACTGCACACCTGCTTTTCTCATTCATGAGCATACTTGTATAATTTTCTGTAATCTCATATATCTGACAAATATCAATGGCTTTGTTCAATGTTAATTCACTATAGAGAAGCAAAGTCTTTCTCACTGCATCATTATTAAAACCACATACAAGATGGTATTTTATCAACTCATCTCTTAGATCACCAAATCTACATGTCTTTGCTTTATTTCTTAAGTTGGTAATGTATGCTGCAACAGTTTTACCAGACTTTTGATTTATTGTGTAGAATGTGTGCCTTTCCATTGTAATATTCATTTCAGGGTTACACATTTCTCTAAATTTACATTTTAAACACTTAGGGTCTTCCCAAATTTCAGCCTGTATCACAATATGGTGGTTCTCCCCCTCCCCTTTATACACAGCAGGCACATACAAAAATTAACATCCTCACTCAATGGCCTCAAAGCCAGCTAAACTGCGAAGTATAAATGCTCTTGTATGTGCATCTTTATCAGAAAATGCAGCCTGTATGAAAATATCATATTCTTGCTCAAACACTCACCAGTTCTCAGAGATATTATTATCAAACACCAGCGGTTCAGATCTGGGTAATCCCCCGCCGTAACAACAAAGTTCTTTTAAACATAATTATAGATCTTGTACGTGTAATTTTGCTCAAATACACAACAATCTCTCCATTATTTTAACACTATGAAAACCTTGAACACTCCAGGCACTTCAGACTACTTTGAAAAATCGTAATTACTGCAAAAAAGTTATACATTGCAAAAAGAAAAAAAATCAGACATTATAGCCTTTTCAAACATTTTAAACACTTTGGAGATTAGTTCAAACACTTAATCATTATGTCAGTATTTCAGAAATTTTGATTAACTTGGTAATTACTTTGAACAATTTGAATGCTATGCCACATGTTTGATGGCTGAAAATCATTTAAAACAAATTTAAGTACCTTTCAATAACCACTATGTGGCTCATGGTTTGTGAGCTGCTTCAACTTCAGATCCCATTCTGACACCATGTGGCATGTCTCGTGTATTCAAATGAGACACTGAGACAGGATGGGTTCAGGTTATTCACTGTACATAAACACATCAGGAGCCGTAACTGGAACATATACTTCAAACTTCATATGCTTACTGACTGACTCATTACTTCTAACACACTAACATATCCATTTCCATTCAAGCTAGCACTCACACTGAATGACTATATAAAATAACACTAATCTCGAGCTTCCTCAGTAACTTATATGCACGTGCTGTCTAGCTAAAGTGGCTGACTAGGTATAATATACATACTGATCTACACTTCTCATGGAATGGGAGCCTTTTCCAGGAAGGGGTTGTATCTCTGATACATACCAGTCTCTCTGGGAGGTCCTATTTGTATCACAAGCAATGTTTAAGTCTTTAGAATGAGCAATTTTGGTGATGTAAGTTTTGCAGATATGCAGGAAGTCCACCTGAGTGGGGTCTGACAATGCCTTCTTTGCCAAGTGTAGATCTCCCCTCTACAGCATGTAGGAAACAGAATACAGCAATAGAACTTTGAAGTGGTCTGATAGGACATGTTCTTTATGCCCTGTATTGTTTTAGTGAGAGGCCTCTGTGGATATTAGATTGTTAGATGTGCCTGATTAGGTACTTACCAAAGGGGGCATTGCGCTCATTGGCAGATATGATGAATGTTGGGGTCTATATTAAATGATCGAACTTTCAAAAGTTCGACTGTCATATGGTTGACACCATATGATCAAATTTTTGAAAGTTTGAATGTGTTAACGGAGATCTCCGTACAGTGCAGAATGGGAAGATTTCCCTTTTCTGCACTGTAGTGCGATCTCGGAGTTGGTATATTTAAAGAGTTGGGGATGTGGAGGTCGCAGCCCCCCTGCTTAAAACATTCAGGTAGGTTATTTTTGTAGTTTATTTTTTTTTATTAGATTTTCAAACTTTTAAAAGTTCAATCATATGGTGTCGATCATATGACAGTCGAACTTTTGAAAGTTCAATTATCTAATATAGACCCTAAATGATAAATATGTTGGAAAAATGACCTCCTTGGACCTAGATGCCATAACTTTGTTTATAAGTTGCACAACACAGAATGATTTCCTCTGTATTGTAGACACATAACGGTCAAGAATTAGATCACTGTCTACTTGTGTCCCCAAGTCCCTGACTATTGGGTCGACCCTTAGGGGTGTGCTGTCAATATGATAGTTATCAGGAGTGGATGACTTCCTTAAGGATACTATTATCCCAAAAATATTTCTATTGTAATATCATCTGAGAAAAGTGTATTATAACCTTTTACATAGCCTTAGTTTTGTCTATGCTTTGTCATGTTTCATGAGATATGTTTCTTGTTTTTCTATCATCTAACAGTGAAACGTCATAACATTGTCTTATACCTTTTTGCAGGTATTTACTACTCTGATATAGTTACTTCATTATGATGAAGTTCAGATTTCTCATACTGCCTATTGGGAATCATTTCTGACTATTTTGTGCCATCTGAATGTCCTGCATAGTTTGTTCATTCTTTATAATGCAGGGATTTGTGTCCTACTCTGTCTCTGTCTTCTGTCTCCTACTCAGCAATGAAGTTGTCATATTCCTCAGACAGTTTAATGCAGTTCTTTACCTCCCTTGCAGAAGTATGTGGGTACCTAAAATGTGATTTGTAACTTTGCCATTGCCTTTCATTATCTGGAATTCACTGCAGATTAAGCTGAGGACCACTCTGTGTAAAGGAGGCCTGACATGGACTTGAGAAAAAATATTTCAAGGGGCTTGTGATTTGTCAACAAGTCAAATAGTTTCCAAATATAATTGGGCAACATCCAAGCCAATAAAATGATTGATGACTTTTCAGATAGACAATGCTGCCTTCAAAATTCTTTGAGGTGTGTACATGTAATTGCTCTTGTTTAGCCAGTCTGTTTTGATCCAGTAACGTACCAAGTCATACAGGTCATGCATCTACTTCCAAAAGTTTTTCACAGTCAGTATTAAAACAAACATTATTTGAGGACAGGCTGCTTTCAGTTTACCTACACAGTTTGTGGTATATAATACTTTTTAAAAGAAGCACTTTTTTACTTTATTAATTCTCCCACTGAGGCTCTTTGGCTTGATGTCTCCTATGAATAGCCTGTAGCAGTGGCATAGAGGGATAAAGCCCTGACTACTACCCAGACAGCCCAGGTTTCACTAGCTACTTGATCTTTTGATGTCACAGGCATGAAGGATTGGTGTTTGATGTGCTCATTCTGAGGAGTTCTAGTTCTCACTCAGCTTTCATCAAGGCTATTACAAGGCTTCACTGGAGAATAAAAGCTCCTCATGCTTTGTGGGACCTAAATTAGGAGGATCTAGGCAGTGCTGCACAAGATGGTGATAGGAGGTCCTTTGGCACATACAGAGAATCATGCCTATATGTACAGAGGAGCATGGGTATCCTTTGCAGTGATAAAAACACACATGTCATCAGTAGGGCCAAGGGATAGGTTTATCAAAAAGTGAAAAAATGTTCTCATTGCCAAAATGCAGGCTAGAACAAGAAACACTCCCATGGTTGCCTGGCTGATGACACATTAGAGAGAATTTATGGTCATCAAACATGAGGCGTAAATGATAAAATAAAATGCAAAAGGTCTTCCTCAAAATACGTTCGACAGATTGTCATGCAAAGCAAACTCTTAACATCATAAGAAATGTTTAGAGGAGATAATCACTTTTTTTAAAGTCAGGTCATATCCAGTCTTAGAGAAGTTAAATCCCTAAAATTCTAGTTTTCCTTTTTCAGTTTCACATATCTCTGTTCAGTGTAAGGCCACGTTCTTCCCCTCTCTTGTGGACTCTTTGCAAGACTATTGTTTTCCATCCTTGACAAACAAAATACCACCAAATAGTTTATTACTGAAGCTTTTAGTACATTTTAGCATCCATTTTATCTGGGAAATTACATGTTAGAAGATTTCTGCTGCACAGCGGATAGCTACTCTGATCTTTCTGTGTCTTCTACAATCAGCATGTTTTCACAAAGTTATTATGGTCTTGCTCTAATGTTATAGTGTGAGATTATGGTGGCATGGCTTAAATATTGGCTTGCTAACAAGAATTATGTAATTTAAGATACAATATATATACAGAATTCTGAAAGCCCAAAATCTTGAGACCAAAATCTTGAAAGTTCAAAACGCACAGGATACCAACACTTACTATATTCCAGCACATGTACATACAGAAACAAATAAAAGACAAACCATATTACTCTTCTCCAAGTATAAGCAGAGGAGCAACCCTGTTTGCACCCCCCCATATGGGGGGCTGTGCCCCCCACACACCCTACTTAAATATATCAACTAGGACATTGCACTTAGTATTGTGAAGTGCAATCTCAGAGTTAATATATTTAAGTAGCAGAGGGTGTGGGAGTGCAGCCCCCCCACATGCGGGGTGCAGGGGGGGGCTTGCCCCCCTGCTTATAGTTGAAGGGTAATATGTTTCTGTATTTACTTGTGCTGGAATATAGTAAGTGTTTATATCCTGTGTGTTTTCAGTATTTTGAACTTTCAAGATTTTGGTCTCAGGATTATGGGCTTTCAGAATTCTGTATCACTCCTATCTATCTATCTATCTATCTATATATATATATATATATATATATATATATATATATATATATATATATATATATAGATATATGTGTGTGTGTGTGTGTGTGTGTGTGTGTGTGTGTGTGTGTGTCTATCTATTCTCTCCTTCTGTCTGTCTCTCTCTCTCTCTCTCTGTGGCCGAATTATTTTCCTCTAAAGCCACACATATTCTTATGTCATTTTTTAGTATAAAAATTTAGGGCAGTAAAGGTACAATATCACTTTTCAGTATGTCTTATGTTCTTTTATCCTTTTTAAATGCATTCCCTACATTTTGCTTGATGAAAATATAATTTTTCTTATGTTGCTCTGCAACAATGTGAATGAAACTTTTACATGAAATTTAGCAAGCATTTTTTTAGCGTGCCTGTGTCCTTACACATTTCACTGAATTTAATATTAGTTATATCTGTGTTTCTCTTTTATTTATATTGTCTGTTTTGCCATGTTTGGATTTGTACCTTTTCTTTGGGGTAGTTCAGCCATCAAAATATCTCCTTAATATAAAATAAAGAGACACAACAAGATCAGTAGAGTCCGCCAGGGTTCTGTGCTGGGACATCCCCTGTTTGGCATCTACTTTTCTGAAGTAAAAGCAGATACAAAAGGGCTCTGGCTGACTAATCTTGCTGATGACTGCAAGCTAGGAGCAGTCATTGAATCCCCAAATGACTTTGCCATCCTGCAGGAAGGTTTGTCTCAAATAAATTAATGATGCCAAAATCATGGACTGAAACTATATGTAAAAAAATGCATTATTGTATCCTTTGGGAAGACATCTACCCCAGGAAACTACTACATTGAGAATATGGTTCTGAGAGTTGATCCAGATAAGGATATTGCTTCCTTTATAAGGCTGGTGAATTCACAATATATTAAACGATACCAGTTTGAGAATCCAGAGGAGTCTGAAGGTTGTGTGCTGAAGAGACATAGTGAGGAATGAAGGGGCAAAGTTTTGTGATATATGAGCCCTGATCTGAAGTTTTGGGGCAGACAGAGAAAGTGCTGGCAGTTGTGAATTAGAGTCATTTTACTGGAAACAAGTTGAACATAAGAGAGTTTTGGCTTCACTCAACTAACAAGTTATTGTTTAAGTAGAGACTCTGTGTAGAGACTTTTTGTTTTGATCTTACTGCAAGGCAGTGTTTAACAATATTTTGCTAGTTAGCCAAAGATTTTTGATCTGCTTGTCTAAAAGGCTCTGCTTAAAAAACTGACTATTTTGCCAGTACGAGCCCTGCTGAGGATAGACTTAAACAATACTAAAGTTCCAGTTTGGTGGATTATGACTGAAGTTTGTGATAACATTTTTAATGAGTAGTTGCTACAGGAGCACCAAGGGAATGGAGACATTGTTTTCATGTAAAAAATATTTTCTACTGAGTTGTTTTATTTTTTAGCTGTTGAAAACTTTTGGTTCCTGTTTAATTACAGTCTGCCTGATTCTGGTAACAAAAGTACAATTTTCCTAAAATCTTTAGTGTGTTTGCTGCATGAAACTTTGACAGACCTTATACTCTGAATTATATGCATACATTTTGACAAACCTTATACTCTGAATTATATGCATACATTTGTTTGACACCTTTATTAATATTGATTGTGCTATTAGTTTCATGAAAATGTCATAGTTCATAATGTTCACTGATACTATAAGTGCCACATATGAAATGGTCTTATTCAGTGTATGCACATACACTGAATCATACTTGTTCTCTTCTTCTGCGTGATACACTTGAATGATTTTCTTTGAGGTCTTAAACCTTACTCATATAATCCCATTTGAAGGGAATTTTTCTACTGTTGTTTTCTGTCTCTCTTTTTATATTGCATTAACTTGTATATCAGTAAACTCTTGCAAAATTAATTTTCTTTTTACACATTGCACATGCTTTACATAGTTCACCTCTTTCTGGACACATTATGTGTGCATAACAACCCCCACAATCTGCAAACATTAGTTCCTACACTGTTTTTGTACGAATCTTCATTGATGATTGTTTTACTAGTATTTTATTTTTTTATTGAAATGCTTCTCTTTTGTTATGCCTACAGTGGTACTTTAAAACCTCAATAATGCTGCCTGCTTTGCTGTTTTCAGTTTTCTCAGTTCCTGACTCAGAAATTTCTAGTGATTTATATAATCAAGTAAGCTGTGAACTTGAAATGTCATTTTCACAATTCACTACCCTGTGATATTTCACAAATATATTCTTAGTCTGATTCCTGACCTAACATATATGCTAACACTTTGCCCATCTTACTCTCTCCTCAGGCATTTGATTTTTATTACTTTTATGCATGTAAACACTGCACTTGCTTTTCATTCCTTTTGATTTCAGAAGTGACAGATATTTAAAAAAATAAGAACGTACTTATGTTTTACTGGTTTTATGGGGTTCATTAGATTCATTCCCCTTCTTTTCATTTGCCAGTTGTTTTATGGATATATCCCTAATTCTCAGTTTCATTGTACTGCTGAGTTTAAAAACATGATTTGATTTAGTAACTGAGGTCCTCTGATACTGACAGTATTAAGTGGTATATAGAGTATGTTAGGTCCACCACATGGTACATTGTTTTATTTTTTTTAACTGTGGGAAACTGAAAGTCAGAATGTTAGCAGTACACATCTTGCATCTCATTTTTGCTCCTTTTTCTTAGAAAACACCTGTTTTTTTACCATGTTTGTAGCAAATTGAACCCTGTAGAGCAGAAGCTATTTGTAATATAAACATGCCTCAGGCAGCTGTCATAGAATTTTTGCAACAATCCCTATTCATTCATGCATAACACTCTGTTTTCTCAAAGAAAGGCATATTTTGTATGGAATGGCAGAGAGTTATTGTCTCTGACAAGGGATGTAATGTTTCAAAGGCTGTATTTCCTCCATAAGCCAATGCATCCTGGAAGTTCTCTGGTTTCTATTTGAGATTCAATCAGTGGGGTACCTGACTGAATATGTACCCTACTTCACAACACCAAGGAAGAGCTGAGCAGGCTTTGACTTCTGATTTTTCTCTATTACTGTCTGGGTCTTGAAGTTCTGGATTTTTAATTGAACTTAAATCACCTGATTCAGAGTCAAGGCTTTATCTTTACACCATGAAGATAGAGGAAGTGACACCATAGTGTACAAAATAATGCAGATGGCCCTGAAAACAGTAAGTATATTTCACATTCAGTAATATTTCTTCAAGTTGCACATTCAGATCTGTGTAAAGGAAGAAAATATGTCAGATTTCCATTTTCAATAACCTAACTAGTTTAACCAATCTGACAATGGGGTTCATTAAGCGTATGAATAATATGGTAAAAATAGCAGAACAGAGAAAGTATATGCAGATATCTGAAGAAAAAGAAAGCTTCATCAGGGACATGGTGCCAAATAGGAGGTCAAGAAATGACAAACCGGAGAAGGCAGTGCCACAACCTAAAATCATAAAGTATCAGGTTGAGATGATGAGGTCTGCACATCTCTTCCCCCACTGATCTAGAACTGGTTACTACCTGACTGCCATCTAGTCATTTGCAACTAGTTAACTGCATAAATTCCCACAAACATATGAAACCATTGCTTTTTACAGGAGGAAAAGCCTTATAAATACCTACTTGGGGTACTTTGCCACTCATCCCCTTTATTTATATACATAACTTTGTGGTCAAACAACTGGGTAGAAAACAAGCAAGAGGAAATGAGAGCATCCAGCAAACAGATGGAGGAACTGTGTGAGAGCAGACCTGTGACAACCAGGCATGACTGCTGAAGAAGGTAGAAGAGTGGCATTAAATAAAGAGAGATGGTAACAGTTGACACAATACTCCAACCCCATACAGAAAATTGGAAAAATGGGGTTTGATGATGATGTAGAACTGTGTAGAAAACAGATACACAGTCTCACTCTCTAAATGGAACAATGGGAAGGACAACTGGGGAGTAGTAAATTTAATGAGTTACAATTTGGACTATTACAGCTCAATGGTTTATACTTTGTTGGCTTTTAGGAAAGCCCTACAGATCAGACAACCTCTTTAAGCAAGAGCCCTGCATGGATCAAACAGCATTAGATAATAAGATATCAAGAGGAAGAATTACTCAACAGGAAGAAAGTCTGACTTATGGCTGCTGAATTGTATTGTGATGCACACTGGCCGATAGGTGTGCATAACACCCCGACCCCCACCATTATCATGGGTCCATTGCTAGCCTGGTAGGGCAGACAATTTGACATGGGCTTCAACACAGATGACATGGATTTGATTAGTGGCCCAAGCAGATGAGTAGGCTTTTACAGAGGGAATAGAGTGAATGGCTAACTTTGTTTTGCCTATTTGAAGCTGAGGGTACTCAGAAGGTCTTCCTGCAAAGCTTCAGTTGAAGAAAGGTCAGATACTTCAGCATATTCAGTCTAGGACTCAGAAGGCTCACGCTTGTCAAGAACTATACAGGGATTCTTGCTTGAAACCTTGAGTATATGAAAGCTTTCACTGACAGTAGTCCAAAGTATTTTGTATTGTGAAGTGATTTTTGATCAGTAATGTAGTCTTTGGGGCATATAGAAAAATGTAAATTATAAGATCTTCAGGATGATGACTGTCGTTCTTGTTTTTCATCTCCCTGTCTAAGTAGTTGGGGGAAGAATGAATGTTAGCTAAGGAATCTGTGCTTATATTCTGTGTTTATATGCTTATATTCTGATCCGGGTGAGAGTAGGAGCAGAGTGCATTGATTCCTGACTCTTTCTGGTTGGAGAGTGAGTGTGCTTAATGTACCTGATTGGTTGGTTGCTATTCAAGGCATCTACCAGAAAAAGGCTACAAGCCTACCGACCATTGCATCATCTGGGACAAGACTGTGGATCACCAAACAGGCCGTGGCCTACTTTCCATCTTGGGATTGGTGCTAAGATTTTGCTTCTGGTGAGAGAAGAAGCAAAGGAGTATTGTATCCCAAAAGAGTGAAGCTGTAATGAGACCAGCATTAGTAGTAGCCAGGCAGTTGCCATTCATGCAACTCCCATCTTTTCATCATCCTTGACAAGCTAATTCTTTATTTTTCTGTAAGTACTGCTTGATTTCTTTCTAACTTCAGAATATCTGCCTAAATACTGCATCCTTAAATTTTCAGGGTCTACGTATTAGTTTTTCCTCAAGTGTTTGGCAGTGCTCTGTACAGACCCAAACACCTCGAGTGACATTTTTCCTGTAAAAGGAATATATAAGGAAACAGCTCCAGTACTTATTAGTAATAATAACCATCCCTCTTTGCATGTCTAAAGATCAGTTCTATGTGTTTTGTCCTATTAACGTGGTGAACTTGGGCATTCTGAGGCAGTGTAGCAACTGCCTCATGTACACAGACAACCCTCTCCTCTTACCTCCCAACACTCAGACTTGTGAGAGATGCACTTATATATCCAAACTGGAAGCCATGCACTCTCAAACCAAGACTGGAATAGCTGGACAAGAGGAGAAGGTCAACACCTGCACCACACCACATGCAAAACATAGCCCTCCAGAACACCCACTATCACAGCTCTCACATAAAAACACAAACCACTCACCCACCTTTGTGGAGGCTCTCAGTAGAAATCTACCCAAACAGCAGAGACCTCCAAGACAGAAACGCACTTGACCACCACAACACAGCACAAACCACATGGCACACAGCTCGCCTACGCAGTATGCCCCTCAACCTAAGCCCCTAAGACAAAACAGATTGCCCAATACACTAATCATAGGTGACTCGATAGTGAGGCACACTGATGTCCAACTTACTAGGTTGAATAAGGAAAAGGTAACAGTCAGCAGTCTATCTGGTGCCAGAATCTGACACATAACACACACACTCAGGTCACTCCACAAGTACAAGTATGACTCTGTAATTGTCCATGTGGGTGTGAATGACCTGAGATGCACCTCCATGGACTACATGAAAAGAGACATGGAGGAGCTCTCGGATTATGTGGCCCAGGCAGGTATGACCCTAGCCCTGAGCAGCATCCTACCATTTCCCAGAATGATACTGCAGTACAAACAGAAAATGATTGACTTCAACAATTGGCTAAGTTTCTGGTGTCATTCTAAGGGAATCCAGTATCTGTCTGCTTGGGATGACGTGATTGACAGACCTCGATGTTTTGCCAGAGACGACCTGCATCTGTCACCCCTGGGTTTCTGGATACTTTCTAAGGCTCTTGCCTCCCATATAGTGCCTTTTGTAGGTGATGTTCCAAAGGCAACATTATCACTGTAACAGTTATAAATAAATGCAATCTGAGGGTCATGCTGCTCAATGATAGAAGTCTAAATCTCTCAAAATGGAGAACATTGACATGTTTGCTGTAACTGAGACCTGGTTTACAGCATCAGAAAGCACCCCTGCACTACCAGGCTGTAACTCATTCCACACCTTTCGGCCCCAGAAAATGGACTGAAGCTCTAAAAGCAGTGGTGTCTCCATATTCATAAAGGATATGCACACCTCCAGACTAGTAGCCCAGCATAATGCATCTGAGATACTTCAGCTACAATTAACACTGGTTAAGACGGCAATTCAGGTTGTAGCCTGCTATAGGTCCCCAACCATGTCCCAAAACTCTCACCTTCCATGTTCCTAAGCACCCTGGAAACTATTAGGGTCTAGCCCAACACTCTCATACTAGGTGTCTTCAACTACCCCTCCATCAACTGGGAAAACTACTCATGCACCAATACACTGGCCTGACGCTTCTTGAAATTCATCAGTTCCAATGGCCTGGACCAGCTCATTTATACCTCCACTAGAGGAAGCGACATCCTTCACCTATTTATTACTAACATGGGCAACCATTGCTCTACCCCAATAGTCAATTCCTCCCTGGTTAGATCCAACCACAAACTAATCACCATGGAAATCCACATCTCACCCACACCTCCCACAAAGGTAACCACCATGAAAAACTTCTCCAAACCTGACTTTGGGCTCCTAAAACAGAGGTGGATAACTTCATAGCACCCATGTCAATGGAAAATAATTGCACATTGCCAAATCATACACCAATGCACTGTACAAACACATACATAAATGCATGGAACTAGCCATATCCATCAGAACCAAGATGCTCTCCTCCAAAAAAAAGGAAGCCACTCTGGTGGGTCCTGGCATTAAGAAACTCTACAACAGAAGGAAGAAACTGTTGAAGAAAAAGGGGAAGTCCCAAGACTGGAAAAAAACACCCTTATTAGCCTCAATAAAAAGTTGAGATCCCTCATCAAAACCTCTAAAGCCAGCTATGAAGGCAGAATTGCAGAAGACACTAAAAAGAACCACAAAGCCTTCTATAGTTATATCAAGAATCTCCAAGTTTGTTCTGAGTTGCTGCACAATGGTGCCTCCTATCCTGAGCCAACAGATATTGCCAACATACTGTCTGGCAGATTAAGTGCCAACTTTACCCCTCCCTCCCCAAAGGACCAATCACAATACCAGAGGAATGCCAGGTGCCCAGCATTACTGCAGCACAGGTTAAAGCTGCATTGTCCAAGGTCAAGAATACAGCTGCCATGGGACCCGACAATATCCCTGGCTGTGTTCTACATGAACTACAAAGTGAACTGGCACCACATCTGTGTGCCCTGTTCAATCACAGCCTTACCTCAGGCTTTGTCCCTATTGAGTGGAGCACTGTTACAGTCATCCTTCTCCATAAAGGGGGAGTGACTACAGCCCCTGGGGATTATTGCCCCATTAGCCTTTTGACTCTGATATGTAAGGCTAAGGAGCGCATTATCATGGACCTAATTAACAAGAATATAGGGAATCTCCAAACCCTAGATCCCACACAGTTTGGTTTTGTGAAAGGTAGATCATGCCTGCTCAACCTGGTTGACTTCTTTGAGTCAGTCACCAGAACTGTGGATAAGAGCAAGGTAGTTCATACAGCCTACCTCAATCTAGCCAAGGCTTTTGATACCATTCACCACTCAGGAATTATTGATAAACTCACCAAAATAGGTATCAACCCCTATATCACTAGGTGGGTTGTAAATTGGCTCACAGATAGAATCCACAGTATGAAAGTAGTGGATTCCAAGTCAGACTGCTGACCAGTCATGAGTGGAGTCCCACAGGGATCGGTCCTGGGTCCTCCCTTGTTTGGCACCTACTTCTCAGAAGTCCAGGCCTACAGGGAGGGGACTCTGGCTGGCCAAGTTTACAGATAACTGCAAGCTGGGAGCCATTATTAACTCCCTGAGTGATGTAGACATCCTACAGAAAGGCCTCACTGAGACCAGTAACTAGTGTTGAAACCATGGCCTTAAGCTTAGTGCCAAAAAGTGCGTCATCATCCCCTTTGGGAAAAACTCAGTTCCCACTAATTACCACATTGATGGGAGCCCACTGAACACTGAAGGTGTTATAAGAGATTTGGGGGCACAGGTTAACAGCAACCTCTCCTTCTTCCACCACATTGCCACTGTAGTCAGAAAGTCCTTCTATGTGGCACATCTCATTACCAAGGGTTTTGCATCCAGGAAGAAAGAGGTCATCATCTCTCTCTACTCTTCCCTCATTAGGCCAATCATCGAGTATAATGGCCCATTTGGCGTGTACCTCACTAAACACCTGCAACAGCAGGAAAGGCCACAAAAGTACCTCACAAAGAGGATTCTAGGCCTTAAACATATGTCCTACATAGACAGACTCAAAAAACTCCAGCTATTCTCTGTCTCATATCATCTGCTAAGAGGTGATCTCTGCTTGACATACAAAGCCATGTCTGACCCAGCTCTATTAGAAATGCTACATCTAAAGAAATCCCAATCTCTCTTCACCACATGCTCCAGAGACCTCAACCTCATTACTACAATCAACAGAACATGCTGGAGGGACAGGTTCATAACCCAGAGACTGCCCATGCTTTGGAATAGACTTCCCATACATGTCAAGCAAAGCACCTCACTGAAACTCTTCAAGAGAAATATTGATGAGTGGATGGAAAATAGAAAGTTCACCCCGGGGATCACTCCAGTGGCTCTACTTGATAGAGGCACTGGGATCTAACGTCAGGTGGCACTTCTATGGGCTAGGCTTGTAAAAGCTCCAGGGCCATTAGCGTAGTATACACCTATGAACCTATGAACCTATGAAAATGGGTTAAAGAATAGCTAAAAAATGCCCACTGTGGAGACTTTGCTACTGTGTGCTGAGATAATTTGAAAACTGCAGTAAATTTATAAAACATGGATTTCTTTCAAACACTTTTAAATTACATTTTCCTTTTTAAATTTTTTTATACAGATTCTGTCTAGAAATGAAATAGGCAGTTGAACAAGCTTCGACTGTATGTTAAAGTTACAATTCATTAAATTATTCCTGTACTCATTCATCATTATGTTTTCAGATTTACAAAAAAATGAACTAATGACTTACAGTTTCAATACTTCACAAAAATTTGCCCACAGAATTTTCCACCTCCATTTGTAAACAACTCCAAAAACTAGAGATTCCGTTTACAAATAGTTGAAACAATGGTGTTATCTGAAGTCAACCTGGCTTACTTCTGTTTGTTAAAATCTTAACAAAGACGTAATATTAGCAAACACAGAAAGACCAGTTGATTAGACAGTCCAGCTAGTGTGCTCAATGTAAATCGAGCATATACCAATAGAAAAAATCCAGCTTCACCCTCATGATCAAACTACACGAACCATAGGTAAATCCTGATATACCTACACCCACAAGTGGGGCATTGTTTAAGGCTTCCACAATTGTGCATTCCTTTTATATTATATGGCATGGTCTTTATCTAAGATTGCAGTACGTATATTCCATGATCAAACCTGAAGTATGATTTCACTGAGAAAATACTACTTTTTAGAAAAAAAAATGTGGATTTATAGACATCAGACAAACTCACATTATTAAGTCACTTTTTGTGGAAAAGAAAAAAAGCCATCTTTTCTCATAAAGACAGATAGTGTAGCTGTCATTAAATATGTGTTATAATACCCATGTTGACCATTAAGTAGTACAATTCTTTGTATCCTTGAAAGATGATTAGACCAGTTGTACACAATGATGTAAGATATGCCCACATAATTACTTTTTCTTTTTGGTCACAGCTGCTTTATCTTCACCCTGGGGCCTTATCTGCCATTACCTCATTAATTATGTCATCATACCCAGCACAGGATACATTATCACCCAGTGGGATGAGTATCACTCCTACAGGCAGAGTTAGCCATTGGGTAGCCACATGTAACTGCAGAGTAATATAAGATGTGAATCTAGTACAGGTGGTCATCAGTCATAGCTGGCAAACGAATTGTTCTTTTTTTGCATTATTTCCCTACTGCCCAGGTTCTTGTCTATGTCAAAAGCCCAGTGTATGTCAATGCCATCCTCATTACTAGGTGCCAGTCATAAATTAATTTCACTTAAATGTGTGAAAGGCACATTTTATTTTAATTGTAGTTTTACCATTGCCTATGATGTGCAATGAATACAAATGCACTATATTTAGAAGTAGGGTGTTGGGGCAGAGCCTCACAAAGAGGGTTGATGTTCCCAGTGCCAAACATACACTTGAAGTATGGCTTTTGCATTTTTAATGACCCACAGTTTTGTGAAATGTAATAATGATGAGGATCCTCATCAGCAGATCCACACCCACACCATTATCTTACTTCATGAGCTTAGTTAATCTTAGCAAACACACATGTTCATTCTGGCGATGAGTGTAAGAGAAGATGTCTCTTCAGGGTTCAGTCTCATGCCCTACATGTAAGATAGAGGATCTGACCATTATCTATTTATTCCATTCTTACTCTTCTAGGTTGCCATTTCAGGTAAGGGTTCTTTGATTGATCTCCAAGTATTGATTCACAGTCTGGGATATAGTTTCTAAGGCAACAGAGCAGAGTTGGCTCCATCTGCATATAATGATTACCTGTATTTTCCTTATATAAAAAGTTTGACATAGAGATTTGATAATATAAAATTGTAAATGATATAAAGAGATACATCAGATATAATAGAGTAAGGGATTTGTATATTGGAAAGTAAAGGGATTCAAACAGCAACAGAAGCAGATATATGGAGTGAGGCAAAAAGAACTGGAATCAATTTTATAGAAAACAAGGAAATGAATGAGAGGTGTGATGAGATTATCTGTTAGCCATGGTTATAAATGAGAGAGAGAGAGAGAGAGAGTTGTGGAAAATAAGGAATTAAAATGTAAGGGATCACCAGGCTATGCAAGATTTGGATGTGATATGTGGGAAACTCAGTAAAAGTTAGAAAGGGTTCATTCATAGACAGCAGAGAGATGGGTCTATAATGAACCCTATAGGAAAGCTGAGAGAGCAAAGAGTAAGAGCTGATGTATGGTTTCTCCGTTTTTTTAATTTCTCCATATGTGTTGGGTTACTAATACCATGCTGGGAACTGGCCCCATTCCTACATTAGGATACAATTAGAGATTAAGAAATAAGCATTGCGTCAGTCTTTCATGTTAGTCAAGAGTGCTGTTTTCACTATCTGCAATGAACCCAGAATGGCTTCCTTCTACAGTTTGCATTGTGTATGTGAATTGATTGCATAATTAGGTTGTTGTTGTTCCTTCAGCTTTTCCCGGTTAGGGGTCGTCACAGCGGAACTCTGGTCCGCTAATGATTGGCAGTAGATTTTCACGGTGCCGAGGTGCCAGCTCGGCGCTCAACCTTCAACAAAGGCATGGCCATTCAAGCATGTCTTTCAAATGCCACTTGACCACGGGGAGGACATGCAGACTCCACACAGAAGGCGCTCCAGCCGAGAATCGAATGGGAGAACCTCTTGCTGTGAGGTGACAATGCTACCGCTGCACCACAGTGGCTGTCTGATTGCATAATTAGGTATGAATATAATTTTTTTTTTCAGTAATCCTGTTGGTCCTACTACTCTTGGAACTATCTGGGTATTTTTCTTCCACACTGTTTTCTTTTCTGCTTCAAAGTTCTGGTATTTTATGACTTTGTGTCTCTTGATACATATGATACTATAATCACTGGGTGTAGCAATTTCAGTGATTAAAAAATATTTTGTATTTTCATCTTGGACTACTAAAAGTGCATCTATTTTTTGAACTCTTGATATAGAGTGATTCCATTTCTCCATTTCAGTTTTTAATCTTGTGATAATAATCTGCCTGTCCCATAGCTTTGCCGTAAAGCAGTCAAATTTAGTGCAATGTAATTAATCAATGTGAGGTGTATCTTATAATCAGTAAGTGTTCCATTATCCACAAATATGGGATACTTCTTTTTGACTCAATCCATGCCTTGCTCAGATTCTTCCCCTTTCCAAAGTTCTCTATTATGGTTTTCTTTAATAACAGATGATTATTTTTTCCTATGGCTTTCTTTTATAACCATTTTATTCTGTTGCCATGAGTGATTTTTTTAATGGCTAAAAACAATTCCAGTATATAATTTATATTGTTTGAAGGCAAGTTATTGGTCGATAGTTCTTAGAATGACTTGCAGGTTCACTCTTAAAAAGGACAATGACAACAGGATAGCCTATCAGGTGAAAGACAGTCACAAAACATTCTTCAGCTATGTCTGTAAGCTTAAAGGTAACACTGAACTGATGGCTAACGACACCACCTTTACTGATCAAAGAGACATAGCAAATATACTGGCTGATAAATTTAGATCATTCTTCACCCCCATTCCTCCAGGCTACCTTGATGAAATCTCTACTACCATGATCCCCCACACTATTAGCAGAGATCAGGTTCTGGAAGTGCCCGCTAAGGCCAAACACTCTGCCTCAATGGGCCCTGACAATATCCCTGATTCCTTCCTGAAAAGTCTAAAATATGACCTATCAGGACTACTTGAGACACTCTTCAACTACAGCCTCAAAACAGGTTATGTATCAAGTGAATGGAGGACTACAACGGTCATCCCTCTTCATAAGGGCAGACCAACAACTGATTCCAGGAACTACAGACCCCTCAGTCTGACAAGTCTAATATGCAAAGCCATGGAACAAATTATCTTATAAATGATCAACAAGGACATTGGCAAACTAGAGAAACTGGATCCATTCCAGTCTGCTTTTGTTAAGGCAAGGTCGTGACTACTTAACCTGGTTGATTTGTTTGAGAAAGTCACCAAGTTAATGGATGAGGGTAAAGAAGTGCATACCACATGACCTAAGATGTCAGAATTGCTGAGACCACCTCCACTAAGAGGCCAGTCACCAGCGAGTACCTCAGAGTCCTTGTGGGCCCACTCCTATTTGGCATCTACTTCTCGGAAGTCAAGACAAATGTCAAAGGCATTTGGCTCGCCAACTTTGCAGATGATTGTAAACTAGGAGCAATAATAGATACCCCCATGGCAAGAATGTCTTGTAAGAGGATCTAACACAAAAAATGACTGGTGCCAAAACCATGGTATAAAACTCAACAGCAAGAAATGCATTACCATTCCCTTTGAGAAATTGTCCACTCAGTTTAATTACTCCATTCATCTTATCCTGGTCCCTAATCCTGTGGTAGGAATTTTATGTTCTAAGGATTCTAGGCTGCTTTTTCTCCAGTCCTGGCATCAGTGTCTATACCAATGTCTACACCAGAAGTGGGTAATTTATTTTTAATACAAAATACAAAATCCAAACAAAGAAAAAACAACCACACGAAGGAGCCAGGAAACTGCAAACTTTTATGTCTTCTGGTACCTCGGCTATACAAGCCTTCACAGGAATAAATTAATGACAACAAGCAGCATCTTTTATAACAGCAACAATTAAGTAATCAATTAAAAAATTACAAATTTTAAAGCAACATGACATTTCCAAGGTAACATTTTATAAAGTCAAATGCATTTCCAAATTTAAACCCCTAGGTGCAAGTGTGCCATAATTAAGAATGAACCTACTTTCTAAACTAAGGAGCCTTTGAGAAAAATTCCCAAGGCTCTTACCATCTTATAGGTTCATAGGTTCATACTAGGCTATCTGCCCAAGGGCATTTATAAGCCTAGCCCAGAGTTTTTGTGGCTTGCGCCACCCCTTTAGTTTGAAGAAAACTATGCCCATTATTTTGCTGTGCCTCTGTCAAGCAGAGACACTGAGGTAATCCCTGGGGTATATCTGCGATCTCCCATCCATTGGTCAAGATTTCTCTTGAACATGTGCTCTGCTTCACATGTACCGGGATTTTGTTCCACAGCATAGGGAGTCTTTGGGTGATGAATCTGTCCCTCCAGCACGTCCTATTAATAACGTGTCAAGGTTTAAGTCTTCCGCCCTTGTAGTTCTGAGGGATCTAGATTTTTTGAGGTGAAGCATGTTCATCAAATCTGGGTTTGACATGGCCTTGTATGTCAGGCACATGTCACCTCTGAGCAGCGGTGTTTACTGAATAGAGCTGAAGTTCTTTCAGTCGGGCAGCATAAGACATATTTTTGAGACCCTTTATCCTTTTGGTGAGGAACTTTTGGGGCCTTTCCAGCTGCTGCAGGTGTCGGGTCAGATACATTCCAAATGGGGCATTGTACTCAATCATTGGTCTGATGAGTGATGAGTACAGGGGGACAATGACCTCCCTTGATCTAGATGTGAATCCCTTCATGATCAGGTGGGCAATGTAGAAGGTCTTCCTAACTACTTTAGCAACGTGAGTGTCAAACAAAAGGTTACTGTCAACCTGAGTCCCCAGATCCCTGATAACTTCTTCTGTGCTCAGTGGATTGCCACCTATATGGTAGCTAGGGGTAACCTTGTTTTTATGACTATGCATTTCTTGGCGTTTAACTTTAGGCCATGGCTCTGGCACCAGTTATCCATTTCTGTGAGACCCTTCTGAAGGATATCTGTGTCAGATGTGTTTTCAACTATGGCGCCCAGTTTGCAGTCATCTGCAAACTTTGTCAGCCATAACCCTCCTGTGTTTGTTTGTACTTCAGAAAAGTAGATGCCAAACAAGAGTGGGCCCAGGACTGAGCCCTGTGGGACCCCACTTGTGACAGGCTTTGAGTCTGACATGGCGCCAGCAACTCTGACCCTGTGGGTTCTGTCACTTAGCCAGTTTGCAACCCATCTTGTGATGTATGGGTTTACATTTAAGCTGATGGCCTTTGCCAGGTTGAGGTAGGCTGTATGGACTGCCTTTCCCTCATCAATGGCCTTGGTGACTGTTTCGAAAAAGTCGACCAAGTTTAAAAGGCATGATCTGCCTTTGACAAAGCCAAACTGGGTTGGATCCAAAGTCTGCAAGTTCCCTATGTCTTTATTTATGAGTTCCATTATGATCCTCTCCATGGCTTTGCAGATCAGGCTTGTCAAGCTGATGGGACGGTAATTTCCAGGGTCGGTGGAGGCACCGCCTTTGTGAAGTGGGACCACAGTTGCCGTGCGCCACTCCTTGAGTGCGTGATCCTGAGGTGAGGCTAAGATTAAACAGCTGTCCTAACTGCGGGTTTAATTCCTCGTTGAGTTCGTGGAGCACACACCATCCGGTCCCATGGATGCTGTGTTTTTCACCTTAGAGAGAGCAGTTCTCACCTGGGCATTAGAGATGTTTGGGGGGCTACACTCCTCTGGTATAGATATCTCTCCTTTTGGGGGGGAGTGGGGGGAGTTTGCACTGAACCTGTCAGCCAGTATATTGGCAATGTCTGTAGGTTCAGTAATTTTCACATCATTTTGAACTAATTCTGAGCATATCTGGGAGTTTCCTCCCAGGTTTCTAACATAGCTGAAGAAGGCCTTATGATTGTCTTTTGAGTCCTTAGCAATTTTTCTCTCAAAATTTGCCTTGGGTGATTTTATGAGAGCTCTTAGTTTTTTACTTATAATGATCAAAGGTGTCTTACCTTTTAAGGATTTTGCTCTATCTTGTAGTAGCTTCCTCCTTTTGTTGTAGAGCTTGTTTATGGCTGGGGTCCACCAGACTGGACGCTTGCTTTTGGTACAAAGAGTCTTTGTTTTGTTTGGGATTGCGTGATCCATGCAGTCCTGTAGGTGCTGGTAGAAGGCATTTGTAAGTGATTCAGCGGCTTGAGTAATGTTTACCGCTGGCTCGGGGCCTTAAAGAGACCACACTAGTGTTTAGAAGTGTGAAGCCGGCTTTTGAGAAGTTCTTCAGTGTGGTCTTTTTTATCTCAGGTGGGGCGGGATGAGGACCTCCAGTGAGATTAGTTTATGATCTGATCTCACCAGTGAGGGGTATACTTCCGGTGTTGAACATTGTGATCCCATGTTCATGATGATGAGGTCAAGTATGTTTTCACCTCTTGTGGGGATGGTGACTAGTTGTTCCATGGCATTTGAGTTTATGAACTCCAGGAACCTTTGGGCTAGAGTGTTTGGGCTTGAGTAGTGATCCCAGTCTATATTAGGGTAGCTGAAGTCACCTAGTATGATGGTGTTTGGAGATACATTTATCCCCTCCAGTGTTTTCAGGAAAGCTATGTTGGTTTCCTGAGTTTGAGAGGGTGGCCTGTAACATGCTACAAATTGCAGAGCAGTTTTGCCTATGGTTAATTGCACCTGGATGGTCTCCGATGCATCGTGTGTTGCCACCAACCTTGAGGTGTGGGTGTCCTTGATGAATATGGACACCCCCCCTCCTTTCTTGGTGTTGTCCGGATTTTTGGGACGGAACGCATGGTATGAGGTAAAACCTGATAGTGCTGGGGTGCTCTCAGGAGCCTTGAACCAGGTTTCAGTCACAGCACAGACATCGATGTTCTCCATACTGAGAAGGGCCTCGAGTGTGTGCGTCTTGAGGTTGAGACTTCTGGCATTGAGCAGCATTACCCTTAGTTTTTTTCCTTTTTTGTGTTCTAGGGTGGTAGGTTTAGAATTTGAGCCTTGCCTAAAAAGGCACTATGGGGTGGCAAGAGCCTTTGCCAATATCCGAAGCCCAGGGTGACAGGTGCAAGTGGCTTGTCCAGCATGTCATCCCAGGCAGACAGACATTGGATCCCCTTTGAATGACACCAGAGTTTAAGCCAATTATTAAAGCTGATCATCTTATCTCTGTATTGTGGCATCATTCTTGGTGAAGGTAGGATACTGCTCAAGGTCAGGGTCATACCTGCCTGGGCTACATAATCAGAGAGCTCCTCAATGTCTCTTTTCATGTAGTCCAAGGAGGTACATCTCAGGTCATTTATACCAGCGTGGACAATGACTGAGTCGTACTTGTACCTGCTGTTGAGAGACCTGAGTGCTTGCGTTATGTGGCGGATTCTAGCGCTGACAGGCAACTTACTGCGACCTTCTCCTTACTCAATCTAGTGAGTGGGACGTCAGTGTGTCTGACTATGGAGTCACCAATGACGAGTGTGTCTGGCATTGTGTTTGGCCTTAAGGGCTGTGACTGTTTGGCACACTGACTGTGTGGTCTAAGTGTTGCATGTGTTGTGTCATGAGGTGGTAGCTGTTTGGGTGTCTGCTTTGGTGGCCTCTGCTGTTTTGGTAGATTTTTGATCAGAGCCTCCGAGTATGTCTTTGTGTGTTTATGTGTATGATTTGAAGTTGTGATAGTACTATGTGAGACTGGGTGTGTGGTGTGTGTGGTACCCTTCTCCTCCTGTCTGGTCTTGCCAGTCTTATGTTGAGAGAGCTCAGCCTCCAGTTTGGCTGCATAGTTGCATCTCTCGCATGTATTTCTGTTTTGTGGGAGAAGGAGAGGGTTGTCTGTGTACATGAGGCAATTGTAACATTGCCTCAATATTCCCAGGTTCACCAGCTGAGCAGGAGAGGACACTAGCAACTGATCCCTCGACATGCTAGAAGGGGTAGACAAAAAAACTTAAAAAAAGACTCCGGGGGATGTGGGTAATCGAGAAAGGGGTTTTAGGCTGGTGGGGTACTATCTATAGTAAAAGTGCTATATCAAGATGAAAAGTACTGTAGGAGCAAGTGCTAGGCTTTACAGATAGAGAATAGTCTACTTGGGAATCAAGTAGAGATGAACTTTTTAGTTATAGGATACGCTGGTTAGATCAGTAGTACAGTTCAAGGAAGGCTGTTTTAAGGGAAAATTTGAAGAATGGACTTTAGGTAGCCCGAATAGTTTAACCTTGATTAATCGCCGCTGCTCTTGTGTGCTCCTGTGGCCTGGAAAAAACAGGAAATGACCCAAAATGGCCAATGAATTACTAGTTGCTGTCTCTAACCACTCCTCTGAGGACAAACAGGCAGCTCAGTACTCCCCACTCTCACTGGTGAGTAAAGAAACTTCCCTCTGGCCACACAAGAAAATGGAGGAACACAGGAACCAAATACAAAGCCCAGGGATCAGCAAATCTGGTCTCTGGGACAACTAGCTAGGAAAGTTAGGAAAGCAGAAGTATTTTTTTGTTTTTTTTTATTTTTTTTTGAACAAACAACAGAAAATACAGTAAATGCTTTGTTATTCGACTAAATTGCTATCAAAGGCTAGTACACTTGAGTGTATTAGCCTGTTTGTTAACCAAAACTTTAGCCAAGAAGTGCAATCAACAATTTAAGCACAGAAAAACAGGAAAAACAGGTTTGGCGAAAACACAAAAAAAGAGTGAATCGCTGACTCCATTATGAATAGTATTAAAATGCTCAGAAATGGGACTTCCCAATCTATAATTTCTAACATCCCCAATGTGCTCCAAAATACGTATTTTAATTTGCCGTTTTGTTTGACCAATATACCATTTGCAAGGCATACATCCACAACCCACAATATAAACTACTCCACAAGACAGACAATCAAATCTGTCAGTAGCTGTATATTTAACACCATTAATAAGCTCACCTGATAAGTTTTTAACCCTTGAACAAACCTTACATTTACCACATTTAAACATCCCAACATTTTTAGTCATGGATCCAGTATTATACCTCAAACTCAACAGTTCTTTCAAATTAGGGTATCTCCCATAAGAAAAAGTAACCTTCTTTGGAAATATATGGCCTACTTCATCACTGAAGCTGTCATGTTGCTTTAAAATTTGTAATTTTTTAATTGATTACTTAATTGTTGCTGTTATAAAATATGCTGCTTGTTGTCATTAATTTATTCCTGTGAAGGCTTGTATAGCCGAGGTACCAGAAGACATAAAAGTTTGCAGTTTCCTGGCTCCTTCGTGTGGTTGTTTTTTAATTTATTTTTAATCCTGGGAACCTGTGCACCCAATCTCATTATATTGTCTGTGAATATAATCAAGTGAAGGTACTCACCAAGACCTGAGGATGAATTCATTTCCAGCAATATTACCAAGCTTTTGTTGCTGATTCCATCTCTCAGATTTGACCCTGGGGAATGCTGGGAAAATGAATGGATGTTGGAAGGAGTGCAGAAGATGACAGAGTTGTTAAACATGTAAGACCAGTAGAGGTTGTATACAGAAGATTATTGCATTAGTAGTATCAGATTAGACAGAATATTGATAAGGAGGAGTGGGGACCTACAGAAAGGTTTTGTCACTGAGGTGAAGTGAGTATTGACCAGACCATTAGATATTACAATCTAATGAGATTGCAGTATAGTGGGGATTGCAGAATTTGCCCTTTTCCCATGATAATTCAATTTCATAGCTGGTATGCATAACTATGAGGGAGTTTAGAGAGTTCAGGAGGGCTTCCCTCACTGCAAAAAAGCATTGTTTCCCCCCCCTGTTAAGAATAAACTCCTCATACTCATAAAACATAGTTCATCCCTGTCTATATTCATGTGCATCCCACATCTATGGAGGGGAAACAGAACATTTTCCATAGAACAGCCCCTTGTAAATGATTTATCCAATGCACGGTTCCATTAAATTATCTATAATATAATATCAGTTATTGTTATTATGGGTAATATATAATTATCAACCACTGCCAAACTCTCATCAAATTGGGCAGGTTAATTTCAGCACAAAAGAGAAATTTGATAGGTTTAAAATGGCCTCCTAGGGTAGTTAGCCTAGTACTTACCTATGAGCCTATGAACCTATAATATATTATAGAATTCATGGAAACACTAAAACTGCACTGACTATCAGTGCAAAGCATGCTTCTTATAGATATCATTGATACTTGTGCAGTTTTAATAGCTTTTTATTGTTCACAAAATATTTACGTTTATCTTATTTTTTTTATGTTTTTTTTTTCAGAAAATGCTCTGGAATGCAAGATGAGTGTAGGCTGCTACAGGTGTGATATTCCACACCACATAGTTATTAATGAGTTATAGTCAATCACATTCCCATTCCTCTCATCAGTCCAGAGTTTTGCAAAGCATCCCTGATTTTCCTCATATTTTTACCCTATCCTTTCTAACTTTTTTCAATTTTCTGTTGAATTATTAAGAATTCATATCAGTAAGTCAGTATTACCAGACCAGAACACCTTAGACTGGATTCTTATTAATAAACATCACCAAACTTATAAGGTAGGAGCCTTACCTGATGATGTTAGTGATCACTCATTGACCTACATTATCAGGCAAAAGAATGATATTTCCAACCCCCCCCCCCATATATAGGATTTCACGGTCCAACAAACACTTTAACCCACTTCTATTCCAAAGTGAGCTTAGTGCTTGTGACTGGAACCCTCTAAAAATGCTTCCACTTGAAGAAGCTGTTAAATATTTTAATTCTAAATTCCTAACTATCCTAGACCACCAGGCTCCTAAACATTCAATTAGAATCAAGTCTAAACCAGCCCCTTGGCTCTCAAAAGAAACCAGACAAAAAATCCTGCTCAGAAGCAAAACTTGGTCTAGGTGGCGAGCAACCAAAAATATCTCAGATCAGCAAACATTTAGACTAATGAGAAATACTACAAAAAAGCCATAATCACAGACAAAAAGAACTTCTATTGTAAACTACAGCAAACCCACCAAAATAATCCACAAAGGATCTGGGCTAGTATCAATAGACCCCTTCACTCAGGGCGCTCCAGTACACCAAACCCTCTAGGGCCAATCATAATACTCCCCATCAAACTGCCAATGCTTTCAATACCTTCTTCACAGAGGCCATACAATCTCTAGCAAGTCAGCTTTCCCCATATAGCTCAAGCCTTCCTACCTCCATTCCAAGCTCTCTCCCTACATTCCAGCTGCAACCCATCTCTATCATCTTCATCTATAAATTTATCCAAAAACTTAAGCCTTGCAATCCTTCTGCTGACCTGTTGCCATCTGAATATCTGCAAAAAGCAGCCAGAGCAGTAGCCTATCCTATATCTATCCTTATAAACAGAACCACTAATGAGGGAACTATCACAGACATCTGTACAATCTCACACATTATCCCCCTACATAAAGGAGGTAACTCAAATGAATATTCTAACTATCGGCCTATAGCCCTTCTGTCACCCTTAGCAAAAGTCATGGAAAAATGTATTCATCATCAGCTACTTGACCATTTAATTCAACACAACATACTAGCTAATAGCCAGCATGGCTTTAGGCCATTCCATAGTACCACTACTGCCCTCCTATCTTTGACCGATTCCATTAATAGAAACCGTAATAATAATATGCTCTCATCTGCACTCTTCATTGATCTCTCGAAAGCTTTCAATATGGTAAACCACCCTCTGCTAATAAATATTCTTAAGTCCCTTTCTCTTGACAATCAGGCTGTTCAATGGTTCAATTCCTACCACAGCAATAGGCAGGAGGCAGTGCTCTTGGAGAACAATCTTTCATCCCACTTGCCAGTCACCCTGGGAGTCCCTCAAGGCTCCATTTTAGGACCTCTCCTCTTCTCACTTTTCATCAATGACCTATACACAGCAATTCCTCAAGCCACCTGTATACAATATGCAGATGATTCTACACTCATATGTTCAGCCAACTCCTCATCTGAACAGCAGTCTCTGACTCAGAAGTTATTTAACACAGTGGAGACATGGTTCTTAAAACATTGATCCTCTTGAATCCCCCAAAAAACTAAGCTCCTCCTCTTTACTTCTACCAGCAAGTCCTCCAATATAGAATTCTCAGTCATCTCTAACAATGGCACCCTCATATCCCCTGACTCTACCACCAAACTCTTAGGAATTACAATAGATAATAACCTTAACTTTGATAGCCATATTAACGACACTATAAAAACAGTAAACAGAAAAATGGGCTCCCTATACAGGATCAAATCATTCCTAACTCCAACAGCTAGAACCACAATTGCCCACTCCCACCTAATCTCAACTCTTCTTTATGCATCACCCATATATACTAACCTGAAAAAATAATCTTCTCAAACTAGCCAACTCCTACAATAACATTGCCAGATTTGCCACTGGGAATCCCTTCAGAACCCACCACTGTCAGAATCTACAGCAGCTAGGTTGGCTCGAACTCCAAAACCAACTACAACTTTCCCAACTTACCATTGCCCATGAGATCCTTAATCAACCTAATAACACTCCTATACTTTCAAACCTCATAATCCCCTACAAAAATCTCAATACTTTACGCTCTTCAAACAAACTTCGAGTTAGTATAAGCAAATCCAACAACTTGGCAGGGGATTCTTTATTTTCAAACACAGCAGGAAAAAAACTGGAACCTACTACCTAGTGAACTAACCTCACTTCCTTCCCTACCCCTCTTTAAACAAAATCTCAAAAGACACCTCAAAACACATCAGTTATGCCCCTGCAGCAACCCTGACTAATCTTCTGTCTTCACTACTAATATCTCCATGATCCTACTTGTATGCTAACTCAATACTGCTTGCTATTTCAGAAAGGCATACAGTAATCTGGGATACTTAAATGAACTACTTTTTGTGAACATCAAGTGCTATTTACTGTAAATTATCTCTTGTATCTTATTCATAAATATATTGCTTTATCCTGTATACCAATATTATTGTAATATTTTCTTCCTGTTACTACTGCTTTGCTGTCTTTGTAATCCTTTATTATTTTGCTTATTGTTAAGACTGCTTTTTTATTACTGTTTTGTGTTACTATTGGAGCTTTTCTCCCTGGGCCTCTACTGAAAATGGACATATATCCAGTTAGACTAGCCCGGTCAACAAATGTAAAATAAATAAATAAATTATGTTGCTGACTCTCTCTTTTTTAAGACAGAGAGAGATACAGAGAGAGAGAGAGAGAACTCAGGTGCCATACACATGCAGAGCACATCTGAATCCAAGGAAGGAAGCAGAAGAACACTAAAGTGTCATCATATTGCATTAGTTCAGAAAGGTGAGCAATTTATTTTTAAATAATGTCACTCCATAATGGATTTTCTATAATGATTAAACCATATAAACCACTGGTAAATACTTTCATACCCAGACCCAGTTATGGGTTACTGTTAAAATATATAGAAGTCTGGTCCTTGCCACCACCACAAACTTCAACAGGAAAACTGGGTTAGAAAAAGCTGGTGATGATATTGTTATTGTGTACTATTATAGCTTCAGTTGAGCAGGAGAGTAGATAGGATACATCAGGAGCAGTTAGTAGCTTATGTTACTAAAATGTAATACTGTACAGTGTAAATCATTTATATATTTCAGTATTCTATTATTTTAGCCTGTTCTCTTGTATTTCAGTATGCATGTAATCATTATTTCTGCCATTCATTAGTTTATTCACTATAGCTTTGTTAATGTACTGACACATTTAAGCAATGTAGGTGTGTCCTATAATTATTATTATTATTCAAAAATGATTATATATCCAATGATCAGGCTGGATATCACAGGTCAGTAAAGTGTACATAACCTCATTTTCTGTGACTTACAATTGTTGCCAAAAGTATTTGGTCATTTCTCCCTAGTTTGTTTGATTCTTTTTCCACATGGTTTGTTCTACAGCTCTTCCATCTCTTTCTTGCACCTAACTGCTATCATTTCTAGATGTTGTTAACTAATTTTATAACTGTTTATAATAGGTATATCAAATGATCTGGTTGACATTTTAGGATGACTGCAAAAGCAATAAGATTCCAGAACACAGAGGAGGCCAGCAATCACTGTATTGTTTCATAGAGTTTCCAGATTTTTCCACACAGCTGCTATTTATGGAGTACTATCCGGCTGCCTATCACAGACATTGCAATTATTTGCATGTCCTCATGCAATTTGCCTTTTATTTTACAGTAGTGTGGCATGTCCAATTTGTCTTCCATCTGGTAGTGAACATAATGTTTGCTGGTGACCACATATTTCCAATAGTGTTGATAGGATGTTTACTGTGCAGCTTGGTACATCTACATGAGAATGTTCTGTAGTATCAGAAAATGAGTCTTTTGCAGTTAAAATGACTCCCTGTATAAGCTACAGATTCTAATAAAACTAAATGAGAAGTATCTTTATACACTATCAGTATGTAGCACACATTTTATTTGCATGTGTTAAGCTGCATAAGATTAAAATTGTCTGTAATAAATATACAGATATAGGGATATATAGATAAATATGCATATAGGCAGTGAATAAAATGTTACTATTTCTTTAAGTATTCATGCTACATCTGCACATTTGAAGGTAATTATTGGACATTTGTCTTTCAAAAACTTGTCGTTTGGAAGATTTGAAAGGTTGAACAGCAGTCGTATTAATAGGTGATGACTAGCCTTTTCTTCATTTTCAAGTTCTTAATATTTCTTTGGAGCATACAGGATATGTAATATCTCATATCTGGCCAAAAGAGATTTTATACCATCTGCTAATATGTGGACTATGTATGAAGCCAGAGTCAAGAGCTTATAAGTTAGTGATGTTCATTGCAGTACCTTAATATCCATTTGTAACATGAACAAAGAAAACAGTGGGCAGGATTCATGAAGCTTCCGTGTAAGAGTTATAACTCTTACACGGAGGCTGCAGTTAAACGGAGTGATGTCAGCATGCTCTGCATATTCATGAGAGCATGCTGAATCATACCTAAGTCTAACACGGTCCGTGTAAGACAGTAGGGTGGGTGTCCGTAGGCCGAGCCCTGCAAGCGGACACGCCCCCAGAAGAGTAAAAGTGCCCAAAGTAAACACCCACGACAGAGTCCACGGAAATGTGAATAAACACAACACAACACATGCCCCCACAGACTATGAACAGAAAATATATAAATGAACATGTGATATATTTTTTTTAAATTGTAAAGATGTTTAACCGTGAGTGCGCTCGTTTGTGCAGGCATGCCCATAGCGCAGCTACAGTTAGCAGTCAGTGAGAAAGCATATAAGAACTAAATATACAAAGTAAGCCAAGAAGCAATAGCGTAGCGGTAGAGACATCAGCTGAAGAGCAGGCATTCGTGGTTCGGGCCCCCACAACACCAACTTTTATTTTTAGCAAAATAAGCACGAAACAAGTCCCTGACAAACATGTACACATATAAAATCACATTTTATGTAAAATGTAATGAACTAGTCCATTTATTTTGAAGAAATGTGAGGTAACAAAACAATAACAAAATGCCAGATGTGCCTATAGCTGAGCTACAGTTTAACAAGGTGAGTGCATCTGCCCATAGGTGAGCAGTGGTTTAACAGGTGCAAAATGAGTGCCCGTAGGTGAACAGTGGTTTCACACGCTGAAACTGTGTGCCCCTAGCTGAGCTGAGCGTACTATGCATGCTGACAGCCAAATGAGGCGTAAGCCAGCGCACCGCGCTAACAAGCTAACCGGCGGGCAACGTTGAGCAAGCTGTAACAAAACTGCCTTTACACAGACACACCCCATAGCCTGTCTAGACAGTCATAAAATATAAAAAGCAGTGGCCAGGTTCGAACCCAGCATACCATGCACCATAGTCAAGGTACTGAACCACTAAGCTACAACAGATGTACTCAGAAATGCAGTAATAGCAAATATATAGGAATGAATAGAAAGTGGAGCATGACAAAGCAGGTTTTGTGAAGTGGATACAATTCCAAAATGGCCAATCACAGATAAGTGTGGGAAAAACAGCATATATAAGCCCCATAGGCGGGAATACACAGCATAAACGATTGTAGAACTGACTTGCAGCCAGAATGTCAGGTGTAGGTGAGGGTAGTTGGTTTTGAGCACAGAGGTGGGGCATTGAGGAGTCCAGATACATGGTCTGGCTCCTAGTCCACAATCATGAGGCCCAACTCATGCAGGGCCAGGTCCTGTGGGGAGCATATAGGGCTGAGGCATGGGACCGGTTGGCTCATGATCTTACCAGTGCCACAGGGATTCCAAGGACTGGTGAGCAGGTCCGTCACCACCATGCGGACCAGAAGAGACACAAGCAGGACCAATTGAACCTTTGGATCCAGGAGGCCCGGCAAATGCCCAACGCCCCACTACTGAGTAAGTTACATTTAATTATGTATGTAAGAAATTAAATTAGCTGATATTATGGATATGTGTATTCCAATATTACTTCATTTATATTACAGCTGCAGGCGTCCATTCTGCGAACCGCAGAGCCTATGGCGATAGGCTGGTGCAGTTGCGCCACCAGGCAGGTCAGTAATCCACTCCCAGTAACTGTAAAGAAATATAAAAGTATGACAGTTAGCAAAAGAGTGCAGTGTAGTCACTAAGTAATAAAATGTGCAAGTAACAGTGTAAAAGTGTTTGCAAGTATTGCTTGATTACAAAAGTGTGTTGCAGTCTGAAATCCAAACAGAAAAATGAAAATGTCTGAAATAAAGTCTGAAATAAAGATGCCCCACCTATAATATCATAGTGCACAACCTGCAGCAGGCTGAAAAGTACAGCTGCAGAAGATGAGCAACTCACATGTGTGAAATATATCCCTGTTGAAATACTGAAACATGACAGAAGTGAGACTGCTGGAAAGGATTGTAATAACTACAGGTAAAACATGTCAATAAAGCCTAGAAGTAAGTACCATCCTGAATAGTAAAATGAAAACAAGTGAGAGGGTGTGAGAAAGAGTTATGAATCCACCAATAAAGTAGTAATAACCCCTGTATAAAGTATACTGCAGTCAGTACAGAATGAAATGAATGTGACAAGTAGAACCAAACTGCGAAATGTGTCCAAAGTGTTGCTGCAGCTGGAATATGTATCCCAAAATCTGGATATATTGCTCTCAGTCTACAATATGCAGATAGTATGATTGTCTGAAATATCAAACATCCACAGTTGTCTATAGCTATATAAAGCAAATGTAGCAGGATGATGTAGCTGAGCAAAGCCAGATATGAACGTGTATGAATAACAATAAAATGTATATTGATGTAGCAGTAACAGTCCTATCACCAAATTGAAGTAGTTATCATATAGGAAACTGTAGTTAGAACAGTAGTGTGTATATATCTGTAGCTATTAGAAATGTACAGCATATGTATTGGTATTTGAAGGTGTTAATAATATTTTCTTCACCCCACCCTATAACCACATATAATCCATTCCACGTGAAAATGGTATGTGCAATCACAATTAACACCCCTGGGCATTTGTCCTGATGGGTCATAAATATTTGCATGTCCGTTGATGCATCTGCCCTGTTCATACATCCAAACCTGATGGCCTGTTGCCATCAATCAACCCTGCATGTTGTTGGACTGTGTATTGCTGTTCAAATTATGCATGTGTTATGCTTGCTGTTCAATGGTGTGAATATCTGGGTGTTTGGTTAATGGGAATACTAATGCATGCTGTTACAACTAATTGCGAATGGTATTGTTGTTACTAACCCAAACTGTCATGACATAATGCAAAACATAGGACGACAGGGAAGGCGGGTTCCAGCGGACCCACCTCTCCCACCTCAGCTGGCAAGTGCACCTGGCACTATTGCCAAGTCTGGACCCTCCTCCGGTGGCCCTGCGCCACCTGCGGGTGGAAGCAATGCAGAGGATGGGGCCCGTCCCCCCTCTGCAAGTGTGGCCGAAGGAGAACTACCACTCACCCTCCGTAGCATCCAGACTGTGGTGCGTAGGGAGATCCGGGACTCTGTTCTTGAGCCCCTATGCCAGCTTGTGGCACAGGTGGCACAACTTATGGGCATGCCTGTTGCCCGGCCTACACAGCCCCTAGCACAGCCCTGTCCTGGGCAGTGAAGGAACAGTGGCAACTGCCCATGGGTGGGGATATCAGTTCCACTGTTGCCATCTGTGGGCTCATGGGCTCTGGATATCCAAACCTCCGTCCCTGTCAATTGTGTAACCCCCCCCACACATGTCATACACCGCCCCTGTATGCTTCTTGTTTGTCTTGTCTGTTGACCTACCCAACCTACATCCCCAGCTATACCGACTTCCTTCACCTAACATACCACTCTCACCTGAAAAAAAAAAAAGGGGGCACTCTGTACCCACAAAAAAATTATGCCCATACATAGCTGCCCATTCCGCACATATGTCTACCAGACATGGAAACTATCAATTACAATTGGCTGTACAACAAGTATTATTGTTGTCCTTACACCTCTCTCAGGGGTGGAAGGTATCAAATGTCACACCAAATTACAAACATATGCACAGCTGTTGCTGATGAAGAAATGGGCAGCTATGGGCCTTACCCACATCCCTCCTGCAAAACCCAAGCTTGTTTCCCTACTGTCTTACCCTCTTTGTGACCCCTTTTTCACCACTTTCCTGTCTCCCCATTTTCATTTCTTTCAAAGAAAATAGCGCGGGTGTGCGCAAGAGTAAGCATGTTTAAGCGGTTGTAAGTGGGTGTGCGCTTGTGTGCGCAGAGCTAAACACTAGTGCACATGCGTGAGCTCTGAGCAAACCAGCGCTAACCCGGTTACAACTGCTTAAAAGTGCCTTAGTCACTCTGATTGACAGGTCCTGTAGTCAGTTCAAAAGCAAAATAAAATCCCACTGTCAGTCCCAAACCCAGGACCTTGGAAACAGTAGTCTGCATGATTTACCACTAAGCCATGACTCTTATACAAGAGCATTTTGCTAAAATAAATATATCATGTAATAGTAGGAATGAATGTAAAGGGAATATAGGATGTGTAGTACACAAAGCACATCATTTTGAATTACTGTCAAAACTAGTGGATTTCCATAATAGTAGTGTGTGAACAGAAACAGCCATGCTAGTTGGTAGCTAGTAGGTAATAATTTCACTGTAGCACCTTGCAAGCCACATACATACTCACAGCAGGATAATCACTGCCCATTCCCCACAACCTCTTACAGGAACACATCTGGACCAAGTAATAAAATATGTGGAGCAAAGGCCCAAAACCAGGGACACATTACAAATAATGTTACAACAAACGCAGGCAGTTCAGAGAGTAACAGGGTCTGTATTTTGTGGGATGTTTGGAAGGGTATGAAGTCTGAAACTTGAATGTTTGTCACTATATTCTGACTTGAGCCCAGAGTGATTTGCCAGAAAAAGCTGTGCATGAGATATTGACCAAAATATGAGGCAGAAATGTGGACAACCTGCAAATATTTGTACACATGAGAGGTCTGACACCACCATATTTGAATAGTTAAGAGCCTAGACATAGCAACAGTGAATGACTTACAGGGATGCCTCACAGACTCCATGTGAAATGTACAAACAATAGGCAGAAAGGTGTAACAACACATGCAATGGTAACTATGGAGTCCTGAAAGTATTCACCACTTGCATGGCAGAATAAGTGTAGTAATACATATGCTCATGCTAACCCACAGTCACAACTGCAGCATACCAGATAATTTAGTAGGTGTACCCCACTGATATGTACCATTCCATGAGGCAGATAACAGATGAACCTGAGAGTCTCTGGGGCCTGCTCAGCAGCATATTCAAATACCCCAATAGATGTCAAGGCCCACACAATGGCCAGACCACATTGCATGCTGTAACACCCTAGCAGATATAGCAAGCATTCCAAGGTGTGAATGTACATGGAAAATAGGAAAGCTACAGCAGCACACTACAGTCAGGACACCTAGCAGGCATACAAGTAGTGACTGTAAAGGGCAAATATTGAAGCCTTAGCAACAAAGTGCAAGCAAAAGTGAAAGGAAAGCACACACACACACATTAACAGTAGTAGTAGTTGTAGGTGTCAGTGTACATACACAGTTAGTACAGGAAACTGGAGAAATGAATGGAGGAATGTTAATCTACAACACAGCTAGAAATATGAGAGAGATACCAATCTTTACACTCACAGAACATTGTCCACAGCATACCAGCATGGTCCCTGCCCTTAAAATCTGAAAGGGCTACGCCTATCTCACATACCTTTTTATAGCACTGTTCTGAAATCACAGTGAGAACTGCAATCAGTACACAACTGGCTGCATGCAATTAGAAAATGCTGGCTAACAACTGGTGCAGAGGCCATCACATGGACATATGCAGATACCTACAAAAGTATGCTGTACTCCCAGTCCACACATGCAATACTTCCATTGCACCCTGAGGAGGACGTGAGAGACAGACAGACAGAGAGAGAGAGAGAGACAGAGACAGAGACAGAGAAAATTGAAATTCAGCAAACACAAACAAAACTGTTCAGCAACAGCCACCTGAAAGCTGACAACTGGCAAGTGGAGCAGCAGGACAGAAAACCAGATGGCAACACAAGCAGCTGTGACAAACACAGGTAATGTAAAGTAATACTATAAAGGTCTACATACTGTGAACCCTCCATATGTGTCATTGGTCTGTATCCATATGTATATGAAGATGTGTAAAGGGCAGGGGACATACAGCAACTATCAGTGAAGGCTGTACATACATTTGTATGTGAGAGCATCTATGTGCACATTTCAATGTAGGTTGACTGTAGGTTGTAGTGCAATGTACAAAGTAGGTTTCACAGTTATGTATGTTTAGCAGTATGTTAGTGTGTGCATACAGTATGGTAGACAAACATGTTGATATACCTGTCTATCATATGGATACGTATGTATGTCAAAATATATGTCTGTATATATATATATATATATATATATATATATATATATATATATATATATATGCATATATATAAATACATAGAGAGAGATGTAGGAATACATAGACAGATGTAGATAGATAGAATGTGTACAAACATATATATGTAATGCACACATACAGATATAGATATATGTAGATACATATACATAGACAGACTGATCTGACTATCTACAGGTATGACTGTATATGACGACCTCAACACCCCCTGTCCCACCCCCTCTGTCACTCACACCCCCTCTCTGCACCCCCTCCATATCTATAGCAATAGATGTACATGAATATATATATGTGTATATGGATACAGCCATATATATATATATGTATATATATATATATATATATATATATACATATATATATATATATATATGTATATAGATATATCTATATGTATGTGTAGAGAGAGAGAGAGAGATGTATATATATATATATATATATATTCTGAGTGAGGCACATGTGTACAGATGTATTGCAACAGGTGCCTGGTGACAAAGTCATGGAGTGAACACCAGTGTCACAACTGGAGTACCATACCCCATTTCAAATCACCTACACCAGTAACCACCAGATATGTGATTGGCTGCCCACCACTGCAAGTGTCAGGGTGAACAGGGTCATAAATGTGTACAATAGTGCCCCCAATGATATTCACAGTAGCACACTATTCCTGGAATACCTGCACATGGTATGTGTCAGCAGACATGGTGTGTCAGCTATGGACATGTAGGTCAGTGTACCCCTCCACACCACATAATGGATGCCATGGTATGAACCTCACATGACAGCTACAGATATGGAGAAGGAGACAGTGACATGTACAACACTGTGACAATGCACACAAACACATTTCCAATGCACAGTGACTGACAACACCACAGAGTACACACATACTACCCACATAGAGGTTACCATTCCCGGATTTACATACATATGTCACACCCATGACAGATGTCCAACAACCATAGTAACACCTCACACCATCCACAGCCTAAATGACTGCTGTGTGTTGTCCATGCCACTGCAATAGAGAGCACATGTGTAGGTAAAAGTTCCTACCCGCAGATAAGACATACCCTGCAATAAACCACACAGTGTTAAGAAGCAAGACTCCCCATGAGTACATGTCACACATACCCCTGCTGAATGTTAGTCAGATAGGTAATATGCCATATGAGTCACCCTGTGTAACTGTGTAACAGCAGCAGGTACCATCACACCACATGTGTCACAATGGTCAGGGTAGCAGAACAGTATGCTGCTGTAGTCTCAGGGGCAATAGCATATTGTATAGTATTGTACTGTAATGTAATGTATTGTGTTGTATTGTATTGGTATGTTGAGGTGCCTCCTTCGTGGAGTGGAACCACTGCTGCTGTGCGCCAGTGTACAGGTACATATCCTGTAGTCAGGCTAGTGTTACATAGCACTTCTATATGTGTGTTTAGCTCCTGTCAGAGTTTATGTAGCATGCAACTGGGGATACCATCAGGTCCCAGTCATGTTGTGTATTCTGCTTTCATAAGGGCGGCTCTCACCTGGACATCTGTGATGACAGGGAGGTTACAGTCAGCTGGGATAACTATGTCTTATTTTGGGGGAGAGGGCGGGGTGACACCTGCACTGAACCTGTCTCCCACAATGTTGTCAATATCTGTGGTTTCAGTGAAATACTTGTTGTTGTGTACTAACTATGGGCATAGAGGTTGGATTCTGACCAGGTTGCTAACATAACTGAAGAAGGCCTTCTGGTTATCTGTAGTGTCCCTCTTGATTTCCCTCTCAAAGTTGCCCATGGATGTTTGTATGATGGAAAATAGATCCTTACTAGTGCTGCTCAGACATATCTTCCTTTTATGGAATTATGCTCTGTCTTGCAGTAGCTTCCATCTTTTGTAATACAATCTGTCTATGGCTGGGGTCCACCAGACAGGATGCTGTCCCTTTGTGGAGAGTGTCTTGGTCATATATGGGATTGCATGATCCATGCATTCTCGGAGATGTCTGTAGAAAGCATTTGTGTAGGGGTCAGCATTGTGGGTTGTATCTGCCACTGGCCCAGTGGGCTGAAAGGATACCATGTCACTGTTACAAAGTGTAAAGTTTGCATCTGCAATGTTATTCACTATAGTCGTTTGTGCTGGTGGTGGAGGTGGGATATATATATCCAGGGCAATTAGTGTGTGGTCAGCTCACAGTAGTTGATGATGTAGGCCATACAGTACCTAGATACAAACCCCCAGAGTGAGGAGGTGCTCTGGACCTGAATCAGTGTTCTGACTGCTGGGGTTTGGTAGTATGTCGTATGGAGTGTGCCAGGTACTGTTGCACAGTTGCTGGCTGAGCACTGATACCTGTCCATTTGCATGTGTATCCACCAATAGACAGACAGATGCTATATATGTGAGATATGTTGTATCATAACAGTCGAGTAGCATGTGTAGTATGTGTGCCAAATTCTGCTGACGTATATTGCTGATATCAGGTTATTTTCTTTTTCAGGTACATGGCTCACCCACGGAATCCCGCTTACTCCACAGCTGAGGTTGAGGAGATACACCAGAGCCTGGTGTGGGATTATGCAATACTCTTTTCCCGCACCAGCCAGAATCAGCAGGAGAGGGCTGCACTGTAGCAAGACCTGGTCTGTCGGGTAAATGACATAGGCACGCATAATAGGACATATGAGCAGGTACGACATCACTGCAGTGATTTAATCAGAAATGTCCATCAGCGTGCGTCGGATATCCACAGGCAACAGGTCACCACAGGTGGTGGGGTGGCTACACATCCCCCACTCACCAGACTGGAGGGACTACTCATGAGTGTAGTGGCTCCAGTCCACCAGCAACAACAACAGCAGCAGACATGCATTATGATGGAGGCTGGAGCCACGCAGCAGCAAGACAGTGAGCGTGCAGGTAATATGCCATATGTATAGTTGACTGTTGTGTACACTGGTAGTTAATGCATGTGTGAGGTGTGTCCTTGGTTTGTAGCTGTCACCATAGTATTTAATGTGCAAGTGTGATATCCTCAATATTAGCAGCTGACCTGTGAAAGGCGACTGTTGTACTACTGACCTGTATCATACTCAGTAACAATGGCACAATTGTGCCCACTGACATTAGTTTCTTCATGTCTGCAGGTCCCTCCGGTGTAACAGCAATGCAGCCTATCCATGCTGGTGAGTGTGTATTAACAATACCTGTAATAGTCTTGATAGTAATAGTAATATTAGGCTCACTTAGTAGTGCTCTTTGTATGCATGTAGGTGTGTCTGTGTCTGTGTGTTGATATCACGCATACTGAGTACTGTACAATTGTGTGCAACTGTGTGCATGTGTATGTGTGCATGTGTGCACCTGTGCATGTGTGCATGTGTGCACCTGTGTATGTGTGCATGTGCACATGTGTGCATGTGTGCACCTGTGCATGTGTGCATGTGTGCATGTGTGCACCTGTGCATGTGTGCATGTGTGCATGTGTGCATGTGCATGTGCATGCATGTGCATGTGCGGATGTGTGCATGTGCACCTGTGCATGTGTGCTTGTGTGCATGTGTGCATGTGTGCACCTGTGCATGTGTGCATGTGCGCATGTGTGCATGTGTGCACCTGTGCATATGTGCATGTCTGCATATGCGCATGTGCGCATGTGTGCATGTGTACATGTGTGCACCTGTGCATGTGTGCCTGTGTGCATGTGTGCATGCGCATGTGTGCATGTGCGCATGTGTGCACCTGTGCATGTGTGCATGTGCGCATGTGTGCATGTGTGCATGTGTGCACCTGTGCATGTGTGGATGTGTGCATCACTGGTAATGTGTAGACATTGTAAACTGTGTTTCCTGTTTCCCTCCCACAGGTTCTGGTGCTGCTCTGGTGTCATGCAACAGGGAACCTGAATCAGGTGCCATGGGTACTGATAATGATGACATCTGTGTAATGGCACAGGAAGGTATGCCAGGGTCTGCCATTGGTCAGCCAATTGACAGTACACAGCTGTCGACCCCATCAATGTGCACAGTTATCCTGCCAATACACCCTTTGTCACCAATGTCCCTAGGTGATGGACAGCATACAGTGGGCATTGACCAGGGTAATGTGGTATCTGTGGCACATGCCTCCCCACACAGCAGCCATGGGCATGGCCCAGAGATGGTACCACACAAACAGATGTCCAGGAGTTCTCGTGGTAGCATCCGTGGGCATACTGCCCCTGTCAGATGTGCCCACAGAGGTCTTACAACCTCAGCTATGTTTCAGGCTGTCATGCAGGCACAGTCACGTATGGAACGGTACACCAGACAGGGTCTGAGGGAGCTGACAGCATGTCGCACAGCTATGACTGACAGTATGCGTGACATTGCGGCTGCCATCCGTAATTTCACTGATGTCATAGACAGACATTGTGGGGACATATTAGACTGGTTCCACAACTACATGTCCATGAGCCAGGGCGATGGTGGACGGTTGAGGCGTCGATGTGGGCATATGCCAGCAACAGCAGCTGCTTGCAGTCATCGCGGATGACAACAGGGCCGTGGCCACCCCCATAGTGCCAGCAGCAGCCCCAGCAATGCTGGGTCTGTGCTGTCATCAGACCGCCCCAGGAGACCACGTGCATGTGGCTCTGGCCAGGCCCGACAGGGATCTGTGTCCAGTCAATGAACACCTGCTTCTGATGACAGTACCCAGTCTGGGTTGGTACCGGATATGGTCCATAGCACCCCTGCAAGGCACAGGTACCGTGTCCGTGGCCAGAGACACTGATCTGTATGACCTGGCAGGTACAGTCTGTGGCTGTCCACAAACACCAGTATATGGCAGCTATGACGTGGAACTGTGTGCATCCATACACACTTGCGAATTGACCTAGGGCTACCGCATACACGCACACACTGCATCAACATTGCCCCACCTTGTACTGATGTCCCTCACCAACACACATACACATACATGTCAATCGGTGGTATCGGTGGCTGACTCAGGCATACCAAGTTCACACCCTGTGCATATGATGAAACTGTGCCACCTCCTGATATCTGTAACATCAGTGCAGGTACAGGTTAACATGTTGCTGATGCACAGGGTGACTACATAGACGTGTAGTAATAGTATCATGTTGTTAACAGTACTGTGTGCTGAATTAATTGTGGGTATATCACAGCATGCCTGATGCAGTAAGGGTGTGATTGTCATGTACTGTTGTCTACACCCATGGTAAGTACCATAGTGTATTATCTGCACATGTTGGCATACTGGTGGTAAGGATGTCACCAGAAGGCTACATACATGGGTAGCAAAGGGAATAAGGTAATGAATGTATTAATACTCAATGATGGACATGTAAACTGCAAGTGGCATGTTGCCCACACTGGACTCTGCAATGCGGATGTTTGAGGATGTTGATATGTGTGCAGTACTACACGACTGGTAAAGGACACACAGGAGCACCCTAGCACTGCAAGCTCACATCTCATACCATGCTAGACATCCCCAACACACAAAACTAACTGTCACAGGAGGGAGAGTCCCCATATATGTCAGGGATACTGTGGTGGCAGGCCAGGTAGCACACATCCTACTACGTATGGAAACACTGAGTGAAGGCTCAGTGTCTGTTATTTGACATGTGTATTATTGCAGGTATGAGCACATGGGTTTCCATCCAGTTATTGTACATCCTGACAGTACATGGTCTGTACACTTGTGTGCGTTGAGACTGGACCCTAGCCATCTGACCTGTGTATTTCCATGTACATGTGCACAGTGCCTGCATATTTGCAGTGTTACCTACTGGAAGTGGTACAGCTTGTTTGTTGTACAATGGACTACTTGCAGCCCTGCTTACTGTAGCTTTGTTTGCATGCATGTTTGCTTGCAATTACCCTGGAATACTGATCCCACCTGCAATGCTTAGTTACAGAGCTTCTGTGGACTCCTAGTGACATCTGCATAGCTTACTATATGTATGTCCATGTCTCACTTGACAGAATGTCACTATTTGTCCTGTTCACATGTACGTTGCCTGTGACACTTGCATATGACTTACCTGGCATTTGTCCACGTGGGCAGTCATATATGCTACTGCTAACTAATCACAGGCACTACACCCTCACATATTCATCTTCTGTTGAACCACCTGCTTCGCTAGGGACGGCTTGCACCTGTCACCCCTGGGCTTTCAGATATTGGCAAAGGCTCTTGCTACCCCCATAGTGCCTATGTTAGGCAAGGCTCAAATGACAAACCCACCTTCATAGGTATCACAAGGGATAAGAAACTAAGAGTAATGCTACCCAATGCCAGAAGTCTAAACCTCAAGATGCATGCACCCGAAACTCTCCTTGGCATGGAGAACATCGATATCTGTGCAGTAACAGATGCCTGGTTCAGGGCTACCGAGAGCACCCCAGCACTACCAGGTTATACCTCATACCATGCTTTTCAGCCCCAAAACTTGGAAGAACCACAAATGGAGGGAGTATTGATATTCATCAAAGATACCCACACCTCCAGGTTGGTGGCAAAGCACCAAGCATCAGAGACTATCCATGTGCAACTAACAATGGGTGAAACTGCCTTCCAGGTTATAGCCTGCTACAGACCACCCTCCCAAACCCAAGAACTGCACTCGGCCATCCTGTGAACAGTGGAAATATGAAGGTCCCTCCAAACACCATTATATTGGGCAACGTCAACTACCCAAACATGGACTGGGAGCATGACTCTAGCTCCAACACCCTATGCCAAAGATTCATAGAATATATGAGCTCAAATGCTATGGAACAACTTGTTACCACTCCCACAAGAAGTGGAAACATACTGGACCTGATCATCACCAACATGGGCACTATATGCTCCAGACCAGAAGTGTATCCCTCACTGGTAAGATCGGACCATAAACTAATCTCACTGGATATTCACATCCCGACCCCACCCCCTGCCCAGAACACCATAGTGAACAACTTCTCTAAAGCAAATTCACACTCCTCAAAACTGAGGTGGAAACCTTCAAAGCCCCCGGGCCTGTGGAAACTACAGACCAGACCGCAGATTCCTCTATAAATGCATTCTATGGACACCTTCAGGAATGCATGGGTCATGTGATCCCGAATAAAACCAAGACCCAATCCTCCAAAGGCAGACGTCCTGTCTGGTGGACCCCAGCCATAAACAAACTACATAATAGAAGGAGGAAGCTACTAAATGATACAGCAAAATCCCAAAAAGGGAAGGCATCACTGATCAGTATTAGCAAATAACTACAGGCACTCATAAGATTGTCTAAGGCCAGCTTTGAGAGAAATTGCACAGGACACTAAGGATAATCACAAGGCTTTCTTTAGTTATGTTAGGAACCTGGGTGGTAATTCCCAGATATGCTCAGAGGTAGTCCAAAATGTCAATAGAAACACCAAACCCACATACATTGCCAACATTCTAGCTGACAGGTTCAGTGCAAACTTCTCACCCCCCTCCACACCGAAAGGGCAAATATGTATCCCAGCAGAGAGCTGCCCCCCTGACATCTCAGATGCTCAGGTGACAGCCGCCCTCTCCAAAGCAATACACACTGCATCAATGGGACCAGACAGTGTCCCGGGCTGTGTCCTACATGACCTCCAAGACATGCTACAACCAAACATAAAACTACTGTTCAATCCCAGCCTTACTACAGGATATGTGTCCAAAGTGTGGCGTACAGCAACAGTGGTCCCACTACAGAAAGGTGGTGCCTCAACGGATCCTAGACACTATCGCCCCATAAGCCACACTAGCTTGGTCTGCAGAGCTATGGAAAGGATCATCATGGACCACATAAATATAGATATTGGGGACCTACAGACACTGGTTCATACCCAGTTTGGCTTTGTTAAGGGCAGATCCTGCCTCTCAAACCTGGTTGATTTCTTTGAAACAGTCACCAAGGCCATTGACGAGGGGAAGGTGGTCCACACAGCCTACCTGGGCCTCGCAAAAGTCTTCAAAACAATACCCCACTCGGGCATTCTAGAGAAGCTCACCAGCTTAAATATGATCCCCTATGTCACTAGATGGATTGCACACTGGCTCAAGGACAGAACCCACATGGTTAGAACTGCTGGAGCCATGCCAGACTCCAAACCAGTTACAAGTGGTGTCCCACAAGGCTCAAGTCCTGGGACCTCTCTTGTTTGGTATATATTTATCGGAGGTACAGGCCAACATGGAAGGACTGTGGCTGACCAAATATGCAGATGACTGCAAACTGGCCCCCATAATTGACTCTCCAGCCGACACAAGCATCTTCCAAAGGGGCATCATAGAAACAGACAACTTGTGCCAGAGCCATGGCCTCCAGCTGAATGCAAAAATGTGTATAGTCATCCCCTTTGGCAAAAACAAAGTGCCCACAAAGTACCACATAGGTGGTACTCCATTATGTACAGAAGAAGTAATTAGGGACCTGGGGACCCAAGTTGATAGCAATCTCTCATTTGACAACCACATGGCCAAAGTGGTTAGAAAGGCATTGTATATAGCCCACCCCATCATGAAGGGATTCACATCAACATCAGGGGAGGACATCGTGCCTCTTTACTCATCCCTCATCAGGCCCATAATTGAGTACAATCCCCCTGTTGGGATGTACCTTACCAGACACCTGCAGCAACTGGAAACACCCCACAAGTACCTCACCAAGAGGATCAAAGGGCTCAAACAGATGCCATATGCTGACCGGTTAAAGAAACCCCAGCTCTACTCAGTGGCATACTGCCTGTTCAGAAGCGATCTGTGCCTAATGTATAATGCCATGTCAAACCCGGAATTAACGGGCATGCTGCACCTGAGAATATCCAAATCCCACCGGGCTACATGCTTGAGAGACCTGAACCTCAGCACTGAAATAAATAGGACATGCTGGAGGGACAGATTCATAACCCAGAGGCTCACTTCACTCTGGAATAAAATCCCAGTCCAGGTTAGGCAGAGTTCCTCATTGACTCTCTTCAAGAGGAATCTTGATGAGTGGATGGGACATTGTCGGTTTACCCCGGGTATCACTTCTGTGTCACTGTTAGACAGAGGCACAGTATACTAACCTAGGAAAAGGGCATGGCAAGATATATTTACAATGGATGGCGACAGCCAAACACATTCTGGCTAGGTTCTTAAATGCTCTAGGGCAGATAGCCTAGTATGAAGCTATGAACCTATGAACCTATGTACCTTGTTCCCCATTGGCCCTATGTGCTGTTAATCATCATGGCAATCACAATACTATAGTAGCATGTGCAAAGGTCAGTTGTCAGTCACCTCTATGGTACAGTTGTGGAATATGTGGGCCATGTGGCAATGTCACAGCTGCCACATGTACACAGTCAACCCTCTCCCCTACACATGGACGTACAACACATGTATGAGATGGAACCACATAGCCAAACTGGGGACTAAGCACTCTGAACCCAGTACTGGCATAACCTGTCAGGTGGCATGCAATACTACAGTGACTACAATATCAGTCTGATGTAGACCTACACTGACAGCAATACAAGCACGTGTACACACTGGTCCATTCATGGAGCCTTAGAATAGCATCCTGCCTGAGTGGCACACACCTCTGCAGCTGGCACACAGGCATACGTTATGCCTGAACACATCACACATAACACATAGCACACAAATCCTGTGTGCCAAACAGTCACAGCCTGTATGGCTAGACAACACACCTGCCACAGTTGTGTTAGCTACCTTTATTGTCCGGTACAGTGTGGTCATGCTCACCAGGCTGGACAAGGTGAAGGTCACAGTGATATGCCCGTGGGGCACTATGGTCCACCACATAACACAAGCATACAGGTCAGTCAGAGGCATGGACACATATGACTCAGTCATTGTCCATGCCACATACCTTCTCCTGCTGTACTTGTAGGGTGCTGACATCATCAGTGTTTAGAAAGGGGAATGTGCATCCTGTATTGTGTTTTCCCAGTTGCCAAAAGGGACATTTCCCTCACACAGATTTGCATACACACCAACCCCACTCACACTGAGCATTTGCAGGATTCAAACCCCTACCTAAATATGTTATGACACTTAAGACGGACGCATTAGCAGAGCGCGCTATTCGCATTACTGGGAGGTTTCCCTTCTCCTGCTGTACTTATAGGGTGCTGACATCATCAGTGTTTAGAATGGGGAGTGTGCATCCTGTATTGTGTTTTCCCAGTTGCCAAAAGGGACATTTTCCTCACACAGACTTGCACACAGACCAACCCCACTCACACATACCCACTGAGAATTTGCAGGATTCAAACCCCTACCTAACTATGTTATGACACTTGAGACGGACGCATTAGCGGAGCGCGCTATTCGCATTACTGGCAGGTTGCCCTTCTCCTGCTGTACTTATAGGGAGCTGACATCATCAGTGTTTAGAAAGGGGAATTTGCATCCTGTAGTGTGTTTTCCCAGTTGCCAAAAGGGACATTTCCTTCACACAGGCCAACCCCACTCACACACTTGCTATTCACAGGATTCAAACCCCTACTTGACTATGTTATGACACGTGAGACAGACGTATTAGCGGAGTGTGCTATTTGCATTACTGGGAGGATTCTCTTCTCCTGCTGTACTTATTGGGTGCTGACATCATCAGTGTTTAGAAAGGGGAATGTGCATCCTGTAGTGTGTTTTCCCAGTTGCCAAAAGGGACATTTCCCTCCCACAGACTTGCACACACACCAACCCCACTCACACACACTGAGCATTTGCAGGATTCAAACCCCTACCTAACTATGTTATGACACTTGAAACGGATGCATTAGCGGAGCGCGCTATTCGCATTACTGGGAGGTTTTTCTCCTGCTGTACTTATAGGGTGCTGACATCATCAGTGTTTAGAAAGGGGAATGTGCATCCTGTGGGGAGGCAGACGCCAAGCACACTCTGGCTAAGCTGTCATTCCCTAGGGCAAACAGCCTAGTGTTGACCTCTACACCCATATGTTCAATTGTCAAATGCACATTATTTGTTGCTGATAGATTGTTTGCACGTCTTTATTGCCATAGCATTCCCTGTTTGTATGAACAACCTGTGTATCTGTGGAAGATGTTTGCATATGGGAGGGATCCACTATATCACGTATGTCTCTGTAGTCATTTAACTGTGTGCATTGGGCAGATTGCTGTAATGTGGTTGGTTCCTGGAATAACGATACGCATAAATACCAGATATGTGTGGCCAACTGCTAAACTGAGATTTGGCCTAAGTGTGTGAGCATACCCAGTTCAGCCTTCCCATGGCATGTTGTCTGACATATGTCTCATTTATCAAAGTGTGTGAGCATGCCCAGTGTGAGCTTTCCATATCTTGAACTCTGCAGCCCACCACATTTGTGGATGAGTGTGAACTTCAACAAATATCTCCCGTTTATGGCTGTGTGTTGTGTGTCATGTTGTGTAGCTACTGTCCAACTGCTTTGTGTGTGAACACAACAGGGATTATACTGTGCCTGCAGGGTTTGCATGGGATACTTTGCATACAGTTGTCAACATCCTTTCACACTGACCTAACACTGTAGTACTGTATAGTGTACTGGTTCAGTACTTTGACTGTGGTGGACAGTATCCTGGGCTTTAGTCCTATCACTGCTTTACATTTCCATAGTGAGCACAACAGCCTGGTTAGGGGCCAGTTGTGCACATCTGACCATGTTGCATTATGTTCAGATATGAACTACTTAAACCAGGCTTGTCCAACATTGGTAGTGTATTCCACAACATAGGTGTACATTTGCAAACACTAGCAATGTGCCTAGGCCATTTCTAATGCTAGTCGGAGAGTGTGTTTGTCCTTCGACACACATTGTAAGTGGAGTTTGCCATGACATATGTCATGGTTAGTATACTGTGCCTCTGTCTACCTGTGACATAACAGTGATACCCAGGGTAAAGCTACCATCTCCCATCCACTCATCAAGATTCCTCTTGAGGAGAATCGATGAGTGACTCTATGGATAGCCTGTACTGGGAGTTTACTCATGGGTGGGGGTGGCTTCTGTGTTATGGATCATGCAGTACAGCTTGTCCTATGTAAGTCAGTGCTGGGGTTCAGGTCTCTCATGTGCATAGCTCACTGCCATTCAGATTGTACAAGGTGCAGCATGTTTATTGATACCAGCTTGGACATGGCTTTATACATCAGGCACAACTTGCCTCTGGGTGGGCAGTATGGCAGTGTGTGTAGCTGCAGTTTGTTTAATCAGGCTACACATGGCATCTGTGCAAGCTCTTTGATACTCCTGGTGAGGTACTGTTGGGGACTTTACAGTTGATGGAGGTGTCTGCTGAGGTACATCCCACAGGGGCTATTGTAGTCAATTGTAACGCTGATGAAGGATGACTGCAGAGCCACAATGACCTCCCCTTATCTAGATCTGACAACCTTCATGATTAGGTGGGTATATGGTATGTTTCTGTGAACACTACAGCCACATGTTTGTCCAATACAGGATATCTATCACCTTGGGTCCCCAGGTCTCTCATTACATGTTAAGTACATAATGGGTTAACACCTATGTGGTAATTGGTGGGCACTTACTGTATATCCACGGGGGTTGACTATACACTTTTCTGCAATTAGCTTGCTGACATGGCTATGGCACCAGTTGTCTGTTTCTATGTGGCCCTTTTGTGGGATGCTTGTGTCAGCTGGAGGGTCATATATGGTGAGCAGTTTGTAGTCCTCTGCAAACATGTTCAGACACAGTCCTTCCATGTTGGCCTGTACTTATGGGACATATATACCAGACGAGGGAGATCCCAGGACCAAGCCTTGTGGGATGCCAGTTATATCTGGTTTGTAGTCTGACATGGCTGCAGCATGTCTGACCATGTCTGTTCTGTCCTTGGTCTGGTTTGCAACCCCTCTACTGACATAGGGGTTTATATTTAAGCTGGTGAGCATATCTATAATGAACACGTAGGGTATTGTATAGAAGCCTTTGCAAGGTCCAGCTACGCTGTGTGGACCACATTGCCCTCATAAATGACCTTAATGACTGTTTCAAATGAGTCAAACATGTTTAGGGGCAGGATCTGCACTTAAGAAAGCCACACTGGGTAGGGTCCGGTGTCAGTAGGTCCCCAATATCTTTATGTCTGCGATACATGCTGATCCTTTCCATAGCTGTGCAGACCGAGCTTCTCAGGATTCTGGGGTGGTAGTTTTCAGTATCCATTCAGGCAACACCTTTGTTGAGAAGGACCACTGTTGTTGTACACTGCTCTTTGGGTACATATCCTGTGGTAAGGCTGACATTGAGCAGTAGTGTGATTTGGCATTCCATTCATCTTGGAGTCCATGTTGGACTCAGCCCAGGACACCATCTCATACCATTGCTGCTGTGTGTTTTGCTTTGTAGATGCTGGCTGTTACATCAGCATCTGCAATGTCAGGGTGCCAGCAGTCTGCTGGGATAGATAATTTGCATTCTGGGAGGGGGGGTTTGCACTGCACCTGTCAGGATGTATGTTGGCAATATGTGTGTGTGTTTGGTATGTTGTTTGTGATATTTGTGTGATTCAGAGCATATCTGTGAATTCCCAACACGGTTCCTACCATCAGTTGTGGAAGCCTTGGGATTATCCTTAGTGTACTGTACAATTTGTATCGTCATAGGTTCATAGGTTCATACTAGGCTATCCACCCTAGGGCATTTGTTAGCCTAGCCAGAGTGTGTGTGGCTTTCGCCACCCCTTGCTATGTGAATATTATGGCCATTTATGATTTGCTTTGCTGTGCCTCTGTCTGGACGTGACACAGTGAAGACCCCCAGTGTAACTCTACGATCATCCATCCACTTGGCAGGATTCCTGTTGAAGAGTGTCAGTGAGGGGCTCTGCCTAACATGGAGTGGGATTCTGTTACAGGGTGTGGGGAGCCTCTGGATTATGTATCTGTCCCTCCAGCACATCCTATTTCATTATGTGTTGAGGTTGACATCTCTCACTCTCACAGCTCCGATGGCTTTGAGTTTTCTGGGGTGGAGCATGTCCATTACTCCTGTGTTGGACATGGCCTTGTACAACAGGCATGCAATGCATCTGTGTAGGCAGTATGTCACTGCATTCAGCTGGAGTGTCTACAGCCAGGCAGCATATGACATATATTTGAGATCCTTTATCCTCTTGGTGAGGTACCTTTGAGGTCTTTCTAACTGCTGCAGGTGTCAGGTAAGGTACATCCCATATGAGGCATTGTACTAGATTATAGGTGTGATAAGAGAACAGTATAGGGGCACAATGACCTCTGTTGACGTAGATGTGAATCCTTTCATGATACGGTGTCCAATGTAGACAGTCTTCCTAGCCACATTGGCAATGTGAGTGTCACATAACAGGTTACTGTCCACTTGTGTCCCTAGGTCCCTGATTACTCCTTCCATACATAATGGTTTACCACCTATGTGGTAATTTGTGAGTACCTTGTTTGGTATTTGGTGGGACATTCATACTGTCCAGTGTCTTCAGGATGGCTGGGTGGGGTTCCTGTGTGTGAGAGTGTGGTCTGTAGCATGCTACAGACTGTACAGCAGTCTTGCCTACGGTTAGTTGCACATGGGTGGACTCCAATGCCTTGTGCATTGTCAGTTACCTGGACGTATGGGTGTCTGTGCTGAATATGGATACTCCCCCTCCTTTGATGTTTTGTTCCAGGTTTTGGGGCCATGATGCATGATATGTGGTATAACCTGGTAGTGCTGGTGTGCTGTCAGGAGGCTTGCAGCAGGTTTCTGTCACTGCACAGACATTGATGTTCTCCATACTGGGGATGGCCTCGGGAGCATGCATATTGGGGTTTACACATCTGGCATTGGTCAGCATTACCCTTATGTTTCTTTCCACTTATGTTTTGTAGGATGGTGGGTTAGTCTTTTCAGCCTTGCCTACAAAAGGCTCTATGGAGGTGGCAAAAGCCTTATCCAATATCCAGACGCCCAGGGGTAACAGGGGCAAGCCATCCCTGGAGCAGCTGTGTGGATTGTCAAGCAGAACATCCCAAGCAGACAGACATTGGATCACCTTGGAATGATACCAGTAATTGTGCCGCTTGTTATAACTGATCATTCCGTGTTTGTACTGTGGCATCATTCTTGGTGAGGGTAGGATGCTGCAAACGGTCAGTGTTATACTGGCCTGGACTACATAATCAGAGAGCTCATCTATGTCTCTTTTCATGTAGTCCGGGGAGGTACATCTCAGGTCATTCACACCAGCATGGACTATGACTGCATCATATTTCTACTTGCTTTGGGGTGACCTGCATACTTGTGTTATGTGGCATACTGTGGCAGCCTACAGGCAGCTTACGGTACCCTTTCCCTTGTTCAGTCTGGTGTGCGGGACAGCAGTGTGTCTCGCTATGGAGACACCTATTACAACTGTATCAGGCATGTTGTTTCTCCTTCTGGCCTGTGACTGTTTGGCACACCAGCTTTGTGTACTATGTGTCGCATGTGCTATGTTTGGAGTTTGTTTGATTGGGTGTCTGCTTTGGAGGCCTCTGTTGGTGTCGTGTGTTTGTAATTCGGGCCTCCGGGAATGTTTTTCTGTGTTTATGTCATTGGTTTGCAGTTGTGATAGGTCTATGTGGGACTGGGTTTGTGGTGTGTGTGGTTACCTTCTCCTCCTGACTAGTTTTGGGAGTACTGAGTTGAGGGAGCTCAGCCTCCAGTTTGGATAGATGGTTGCATCTCTCACATATATTTGTATTTCTTGGCGGGAGTTGGAGGTTGTCTGTGTACTTGGGGCAGGTGTAACATTGCCTCAAGATTCACAGATTCAACTTGTTGTGGCTGGCCTTAGAGGATTGTATGTGTGGACATATTTTATTGCCATACTACTGATCAGTGATTACTTCATTTTTTTATGTTTGCTCTATCATGTAGTAGCTTCCTCATTCTCTTGCATTACATTACTTAACACATGGCATTCATGCCTCAGGTGGTGCTGCAGGGATGCCTCTGTCGGATGCACATATTACACTCCCTGTACATGTTTGTGAGCAGGTCATGTCATTTTAGGCATCCCTGTTATTATTTGAGTGAGTCAGAGGGGGTATCATTCCCAGGGTTCCTACTGAGCCAGTGTATGTGCTATGCGTTGCCTCTTTGCCAAGGCCAGGGCATACTGGGCACACCTCCTTCTGCCTACTGGGGCAGGCTCAGGTTGTTCCTCCTCCGAGTCACGCTCTGCCTGTGATGGCCTTGGCAATGGTGGGGGGCTGTTTGGCCCAGCCCTATGCTGGTCCTGCTGCAGCTGTTTTAGCATGATCATATTATGTAGCATAGCACATACCATGACAATTTGGGTACATGTAGTTGGTGTGTACTGCAAGTCTCCACCAGATGTGTCCAGACACCGGAACCATGACTTGAGCAGCCCAAACACATGCACATTACATTACTTGTTTGTGCGTGTGCCTCATTATGGCGTTCCTGTTCAGGTGTGTGTGCATTTCTGATGGGTGTCATCAGCCACGGCTCCAGTGCATAACCTGCATCCCCCACTAGGTGTCCGTGTGGGATGTCCCCATTGGCAAATGTCTGGTACAGCTGTGTCAAATGCCAGATGTGGGAATCATGGTAGCTCCCAGGGCAGCCAGCACATACATTCATTATTATGCCCTGGGCATCACACACAACCTGGCAGTTGATGGAGGGGAAGCCCTTGCGGTTAATGTAGGCCCTACCCCGCTCACCGGCTGGTGCTTTGATGCATATGTGCGTGCAGTCTATTGCACCCACTACCTCAGGGTATTCCGCTATTTGCTGGAAGAGACGCATATTGCTGGCCAATACCTCACGGGCATTGGGGAAATATACATAATCACCGACATGTGCTGACATGGCATCCAGGAACTGGTGCAGTACCCTGGAGGCTGATGCCTGTGATATCCCCATCATATCACCAGTTGGTCTCTGGAAGGTACCTGTTGCTAGTATTCTTAGGCCAACACATACCTTGGTTTCCACTGGGATGGGTTCCCCTCTGTTGGTTCTGTGTGTGAGGCGTGGCCTGCACAGCTCGACTATTTGCTGCAGGAGGTCTCTGTCCACTCTATAGCGCTCTACTATCTCCAGCTCATGTAACCCATGGTAGGTGACCCTGGGCCTGTACACTCTTCTCCGTCTCCTCACTGTGGATTGTCTGGCACCATCTGCATTGTCACCACCCTCAGCAAGTCACCTATGTCTCATTATGACAGCTATGGCAGCCCCTAACATTTCTGCTCTGAGTTCAGCTTTTTCAGTTTTCACTTCTAATAGCTTACTCCTGTCTTGCAGTGTCTCTTGAGAGAAACATCTTGCACTGCTGTTTGCAGATTTTTAAGTGTTGGGCTGAGCTACTATTCTGCCTGTGTAATTGCCTGCTTCTAATTGTTTTCACCTGCTAGCTCCAGCAGTATTCCCTGCTAGCTTCCTACTAATTCTGTTGCTTCCTTTTTCCTTTCTGTTTCCTCAGGGGGGAGCAGTGTGTATACCAGCAGAAACACGCTCACAGTGGCTTACACACGCGCACACATGCTTACACGGTTCAGAATCTGCTTATTCGGGTTAAAACGCGTGCACACCCGCGCAAACAGTGTTAGACATCTAGCAACACGCTCCCACATGCTCAGTCTGCCTTACACGCGCGCACACTGTCTTACTCACGCTTCATGGCGCGCACACGTGTGCATGCATGCCCAGCAAGAAACTTTGGTGTATACCTTCCATTTCTTGACTTTCCCATGCTTATGTTGTGGCACTCCTCTTTCCATCATATGTGTCTGACATCTGTCATGTAACTTTGACCTCCAATGAACTGCATTTCTTTCTGCCATTCCCCCCTGTGATGTCATCTATCTCCTACTCTGTTCCGCCCCCTTCTGTAACTCTTACACTACTCAGAATGTGCTCATTTGCTATGTGACAGTGGAATTCAGTATCCTAACACTCATTTGCATCAGATTGCCTACTAATGCTTAGTTACATGTCTTAGACTCAGCTTCCCCCCTTAGCAACCACTAAACGGTGGCCATGTTGTTTTTGGTCTGCTGGTCCCTGCATTGTAAATCCATGTATTGCATAAAACCCACATTTGTGGGTTTATAACCTTCATTTTTATGTTTTATACAGCGCAGCCTGTTTGCACGGGGCAGCGCTGGGTTTAAACATCGGCGATCGCCGAAAAAAAAAAAATAGATTTTTATTACTTTTGCATCAGGTTACCTTGCCAATGGCCAAATATTTGGAGATTGGCATGCTGCCTGACACATATGCACCCTTTATTTGGAGCTGTCATGGCTCCATTGTGGTTTTTGCAGAAACGTATTCAGTTGTCAACTGAGTACATTTCTGCAGCTAAAACGGCTCTTACACGGGCTGTTTTGGGCTTCCTGGATCGCTAATCAACCTCATTTGCATGCTATTCAGCTGTAAGTGAGGTGATTAGCTTATCCACGCCCACTCCATGCAAGAGACGTTTTAGCTGGTCTCTTACACGGACTTTGGGTTGTTCCTGGATCGCGAAGGCTGCATGGAGTCTTACACTACTCTTAGACTCCGTGCAAGCCTTCGTGAATCCTGCACAGTGTTTAATTCCTTCCCATTAAAAAAAGCACAACCAATGACTTCAGATTAGATTATAATGATTTCACTAACTAAAACTGTCATTATGTAGAGCAAGGCAGGCTGATTATCTAGACCACTAAAAAGAATGTGTCTCTCATATGATTAGCTCATATATTATATCAAAGTATGTTCCAGTTAACAGCAAAAAAAAAAAAAAAAGAAAGAAAGAAAGAAAATAACAGAAATTGCCAGCTATGATACAAAACATTTGACGAAAACATGAAATTTATGCATCACATTTTCAACATTAATCCCTAGATGGAGCCTTAAGAGAACAGTAGCACTGAACTCACAATCTTCACAAAATGTCAAAGTGTTGATTATTATGTTATTACTGACTCTGACATTTTATTTTATTGTTATTAAAATTCAAACTGCAAAACAACATTAACAACTCTGCTTATATGACTCAAATATAATGTCAGTAATCCCAAACCCCAAGGTATGCCATGTAATTAGCTGTCTTTCTTGTACCGTTAACCTTCTAATTCATGAGCTGAATAGTTGTATTGCAGAACTTATACTTTTTGTGTATTGATCTAGTTTTACTGTCATAAAACAGAATGGTTCTTTTTTCTTGTGCAGCTGAGACTTGTTTCACTTAAGCAAGTGTTCTTATTGTCACTGTTAAATGCACTACAAGTGACGTAGAGTATTACTTGCAAAAAAAAATAAAAAATGAATGACATACAGAAGCCTACAGGGTCCTGGAACAGTATGTAAAATTGGTGTTATGTATAATGAAGCCGTTATCTTTAAACTATGAAATTGTCTGTTTTACAGAAGTCAAACTATGAAAAAAACGACCCAAGGAATTTATATACCTTTTATGCTATTACAAATGAGAATGAGCCTAGAAAACATTGAAGACCCTGCATATTGTTTAAGTAGATTATAAAACACATATTCAGATTTTCCTAAAACATAATCAGTCATTAACACAAATGCTGGAAATGCTGTACTCTTTGTAATCATTTTCAGTTGAAAATAATTAAAGTATAATAGATTAGCTAAATATATAAAATACAAACTGCAGAACTGAAATGAGGTTATAGAAGTAAGTTAACTAGGAACAGTGAAACTGTCCAAGTCTATTTCTTACATTATTATTTTCTCTGATACCCACTGGTGATGATATTGCATTAATGGACCACTTGGACAGCATGGAATACTCATTACCAAGTGACATTGTTAACAAGTCCATTATGCATTTTGAGCAAGTTTATGGGTTCTGCATAAATGATCATCTTAGACTGATGGAAGTTATTTATTATAGAAACTGAATGGATTCAGGTGCAAATGGCCTCAGACTTAATTTTGAAGGACTGGACAAATGTATCAGCTATTTCTCTAGCTCATATAATGAATAAATTAATGACGGATGTGATAGGTACTTTGTTATAGGAAGTCAGGTAATTTGGTTCCTAGTTAAAAAGCAAATAATAAGCATCAATCACTTGCTGCCTACATTAGAGTAGTTTTTATATGAAGTACTGTAGTCCAAAATTATAAATTGAATTTGGGAGTCTATCATGAATTCATTAAAATATCAACATGATGCAGGTCCACTGAAAACAAATTTTGTTTGATATCTGAGATATAAAGTATTGCTGAGAAAAAAATTCACAAAATTAATTTATTGAACAGCCAACAAAAAGTGAAAAAAAAACAACTAAGATTTGTCAAAAATCTGTTCATTACATAATAAATTATTCTCTTAATTTTAGTGTGGAAATCAAAGCACTTTTTTTAAGTAGTTTAAGAATTTAATTACTAATCTGTAGTCATGATTGATGTAATACTGAAGAAAGAATGATTAATGACCAGCCCCTGTCGATTTCCTTCCATTTCGACTGTGAAGTATACTTTGATTATATAACAGGTTACTTGTTTCAGATAAAAGTACCAATTCACTAAGTGTTTAAAAACAACTCTTCCCTCTATATTGTCAAATTAAATTTAATTTTTGTTTAAATAAAAACACTTGCATGACAGATAATAGTGATATTTGGTGGCACATCATTTGTACCAAGTATATTTTATTTATTTATTTAGATTTTAATGACTGAATTTGATTAGTTAATGAATATGACAAAAGCTTCATCAAGTGTTCTTACAAAAAAAGTTTTTAATGGTATTTGTATTTGATTCACCACTTTAACACTGTTATAACATTAACTCATCATGTGTTTGCACATGGTATTTAAGGACTTATTGTCTTTGTTTGAATTAGCTTCTGAAAAAGTCTTGTATAGGGAGACAAAAGCACACGACAGACAACTGCCCTTATTGCTCTTGGAAACTTGGTATAGTTGTTTGATTCCTGGTTTTACTTAAACACTAATGGAATTTTTTTTTTTTTTTTATGTTCCTTTGATTGAATAATTATAACATGACATACAATCATATATCTCAACTGTCCCTGATTTCCAGGGATGTCCTTGATTTTGACTCAAATTCTAACTCTGTCCCACTTAATCGCTCCTAAAATGAGTGACTTTTGGAGGAAAGGTGGTGAATTACAGGTAATAAATAATGACAACAATTAAGAGTTATAAACTTCATTTACCTCAGAAAATGTGTATTAATTCATATGCTCTGAGTCTGTCAATGTGTCAAGTTAATAGCACAAATATTTTGAATGTGTCCCCGATTGTCCCTGATGTTCTCATGACTTGTCCCTGATTCATTTGATATTTGTCCCCAATCGTTTGAGAGGTCTGCGTACAATTATGACAGCCATGATTACTTCCTGTTGATATGGGGCATAATTATTTTGCTTTAAATTATTTTTTTTCTGTTTGTTCAGTGGGATAGTGTAATGATCCACAATAATCTATTTCAGATATAGGCCAAGAGATAGAAAAATAATATGTGATAAGACACACTAAGTTGCATATCAGTTTAGTAAATACAGTGTAAAAAGAAAAAAGTCACAATACTTAGGAGTACAAAACAGAAAATAGTGAATATACAGTTTATATGCAGTGAAATAAATGATTTGAACATCAGCAGTTCTAGGCTGTAATTGTATATTACTTAAATAGTACTATATACAAATGTAAAAGAAAAAAAAAGATAAAGGCAGCTAATTGTTTGGAAGACTAAGCTGGGGTAGGGATAAATTTGTTGATACTGAGCAGGTGAATGTTTTATGATGAAGTAAACACAATAAGGGTAGGACTAGCAGATGGGTTAGGTAACTGCAGAACTCTGAAAGCAATAACAAGCAACTGTTTTGTGAGGTGCCTGTAAAGTCCATTCCTACACTCTTTGTGTATAAAATATTGATGCCTGCTATAATGACATTGCACAGAAATAAGAATGGAGAAGATTAGGCTGAAGATGGATAGGCTAGAGGTAGTTGTTTATAACAGATGTACGTTTCCAGCAGAGAAATGCAGAAAGTATGCCATGTAATTAATGGACAACCTGGGACTAGGAGTGGGATGGGTCATTGTTAATGTTTCTGTAGATGAGACAGAGAAAGAGGAGAGTGATGCTTTCTTGCATAGGTCACCAGTGGACACAGATTAGGTCACATGTTGGTTTTCATTTCAACAGACAGAAATGTGAAATGACAGATACAGGTAGTGCGGGTTACTGGAGGTTTAGGAAATCATTGGGAGACTACATTTAAACTGGGGTTACAGAATGTTTCTGCCAATAGCCTAACAGCCTACATATATGATGTAGTGAGATATTCTGATGCTACCATGCGATGCTGAATTAATTTTTAATTTTAATTTTATATACTTCAAAGTCATGTTTCTGCAGAGCTCAGGAGTCATACCTAGACATTTCAAGGAATGGGTGTGTTTAATGCTTTGCTTGTTATATATTAATGATACAATAAGAAAAGGGTGTTCTTTAGTGATTATGTTGGAGCAAAGGATATACCTTGGGTAAGTGCTGTTGGTTATTATTACAATGTGTATTCACCTTCTTGGTGAGAATGGTTTGAAAGATATGTAGAATACATAAATGGTTAGTCACAAAAATAAGGGTGACAATATTGTCAGCAGAAACATGAGGCTGGAAAGTTGAATGTCCATGGAAATAAGTTGAATATGTTGAAGAGTATTGGTACAACCAGTGAGGCCTGGAAAACAGCAGTTGCTATATTTAGTTTGGTGGGATTCAATGGTTTAAATGTGATATTTGGAAGTATTCCACTCTACTCCTTTCAAGGGGGATTAGTATTTTGTAATAAATATATTAGTTTGGTAGTGAGCCTGACAAACTAGGAGCATGCAGCCATTCTCCTTGTTGGTAACTTGGTTATTCTTTTCTGCATTACCATATTCATGCCTCTGTCAACATGTAAAAATAATGCAACACCTGATCCACCATGCCCATATTGCAGGTCTTTGTTTTGGTAACCTAACACTTAGGCTGACCTAACATCTAGAAATGTAATGCCAAGCCATCTGGTAGCTGTCATCCCTGTTTTGGGACTCCATTGACACCACTTTTTTGGGACAGATTTTCTAGTACAGAGACCATCTAGACAAACCCAGAAACCAATGGCTACTGTTTAAGCAATTATCTGTCTTGTGCAACATACCTGTGAGATATTAAATACAAAGGAAGCTACAGCAGGTACAACTGTCTGAGTAAGAAAAAGAAGCAAGATACCACATCAAATGGGGAAGAAAGAGAATGAAATGAAAGAAATGTAGGCAGGCCATTATTGATAATAGAAAGAGGTACCACTCAGATTATGTAGCCTCAAATGGAAGTAATGTCTTAATTTTATCATCACTAAATGGTGGCTTTATTCCAATGAGTGAATGCAGTGCAATCTGGTTCACAATAAACATTTTCAGGGGAACCCTAAAAACTGACTTTGGAACATTATGAATTTGGGTTTTACAGTTGTTGTTTCAGACAAATATTGTTATATAAGTTAGAAGAATTGCTGGAAACATTCTTCAGGGAATTTCAAATCTCAGACCCCCCCCACCCCATACACACTTCTTCAGTCAGAAAAATTAAAGATGGGAGCAAATGTACAGTGCATAATGTTATCACATTTACTTTTCCATCCAAAAATGGCATAAAGTCATTTATGGCAAGTCAAGTGAAAATCAATCAACTTGTTTTTGATGAACTACTTGTTTTCTGTGGTGGGCAGACCCACAATATCTCCTACAATTGCAGTGAGCTTTGTAGAGTTCACTATAATATATAATGTATAAATATTTGCCATCATCATGCCTTGGTGCAAGAGGTAATCTGCAAATGCAAAGATCTCCTTTCACAAACTAGCATTTCACCCAAGTGCTACAATTTAGGCATTTGAATTTCATGGAAGAGTCATGTCCACACACACACACACACACACACACACACACACACACACACACACACACACACACACACACACACACACACACACACACACACAAAGCAACATGAATACATGAACATTCAGTTCAGCAAATGCAGATTAACTGTCTTTGTTTTCTGTTCATTCTGTTCGTTATGTATATCTACTACCCTGCAACTGTTCCTCCCCCAAGACTTTCCTCTTCAAACCCCTTTACAGCTGTCCATTTTCAAGAAGACTGTCCCCAGGATACTGATTGTTTGAGACTAAGGATGATATTCATAGTCCAGAGGTTCACACTTTTATAGCAGTTGCTCACAAAAACACCACTACACCTATATGCAAATACATTGATCACAAGCTATTTGTGCTTAGTAAATGCAAATGCTTTTGGTAAAAAATACCCAGTTTTGTAAAATGCATAAACTTGTTGAAATTAATCATATCATACAATCAAAGTACTACATGAAAATGTGAATACTCGTATAATTTTGGAAGCATTCAGGTGTTACAGCTGAATGCGGATATGTGGAAGTGCATAATATGTACTTAAGGCAAGTGGCATGCAGGTGCAACTATTTTTATTCAGTTATTTAATAGTATAAAGAGGTTTTGTTTGTTTCTTATAGGGGTATCCTTATGTGGACACCCTGATTGGTTGATTAAAATAGTAAAGGGAATATAGGAAAGGATGAAAAAGGAGAGACATAACAAAGAAAAAACACAGAAAGAAAACATCAAGATGGTTGGGCTAGAGTAGGTGGGAGAGGAAGGGTCATTTTTTGGTGTGTGATAAACCCCCCTATTTTTCAAATTTACTTTATGTAAGAGAGTAGTTTGAGTAGGACGTACTTTAGAGTATGTAAGAGAGGGGATCATTAGGGAAGGCAGTAGATGAAGAGGAGGTTGTCACAAGAAGATACCTAGTCCACAGGACCTCAAAAACTTCA
>NC_056735.1:508338041-508443041 GCF_019279795.1 Protopterus annectens | reverse complement strand
TGTTATGGGTTTTAGATGCTTTGAAGGGGACCTATATATATATATATATATATATATATATATATATATATATATATATACATATATCTTGTACAGCAAATGAGTTATTAAATCATTAATTTTTAATTTACTTGTATGTGTTTTTGCTACTGTGCAGTAATGTTGTAAACTTTATTTGTACAACTGACTTCCAGGTTATGCATTACTTATTTTTTAAAGTATGACTATGTATTGCATCAGTATAGATTTTTATAAATTAGCTTTATAAGTAAATATTTCTGTTGGTGTTACTTGCTATAACAGAATGTACTGAGTGTTTTGTTATGACTAGGTGTGTATGGACATGGCTTAGGCTTCACAATTCTGCAACCTAAATGTAGTCAACACCATTCTATGTTTTCTTCACATAGGAAAATCTAAGATATAGCAGGCTTGTTTGCACATTCCTCAGCAGTGATCAGAGCAACTCTTCTACAGCATGGTATAGCTACATGAACTTGTTGACATACAGACTTACAGATTATTGAGATTCATAGAGATAAGCATAACTTGGCCACATTTGAAATACATGCAAATGAGCCTGATTTTACATGAGTAAGTTTAATATTGCCATATTTAATTGCAGTCATTCAAGCTAGTTGGCAAGTGTTTTCGGAAAATGCAAAAGTTATCAAGTAAGATAAATAAGTAATAAGGTTATAAATTATTGGAAAGCAGTACATATTGAATTTATAGAATTGTCTTTTTCATTTATATGAAGGTCAGATGCAATTGGCTCATGATAATAATGATGCAATGAGTGTCATTTATAAAAGTGAATCTGTAATATCACTGGAAATGTATGGATAAGCAGTACTGATGGCAATGTGAAAAATAAATGTTTGCAATGCTTTTTTGCATATAGGGATTATGCTATAGAAGATATTAGTACATAATCTGAAGTGAGTGGTCTGATGTACACCATTTTCACTAATGTATTGTGATGGCAGAATGCCTGCTGCTTTACTGTTGCATTTATGATTGTCACTCATGAATGAAAAATCATGGCAGTTTGAATACAGAAAAGTGGTAGAAAAAGGCTACAGCTCTATCAGCAGCAGTATAATATGGCACTGTAATAATCAGTGCAATATTGTTATGCATTTGTGGATGATGCCATACAGGTTAATGCAACCCAATTTTAACGGGGTGAAGTTAGACTTGCAGTATGTACATTTGACTATGGGTGCCTATCATTATAAATGTTTTTAAACTCAGATTTTTGACTTATTTGTGATGAAAGCTTGCATACTTTCATTGTTGCATTTTTGGCCAATGACTGGATAAAACTTCAGTATAATATTTTGCATGATGTTTTTTATGTAAATGAATGATGCAGCACCAGGGATCCAGACAAAGAAAAGGCAGTTTTAGCCATGAGGAGAACTACATCGTCATGTTAGCAATTATCATGTGGCAAATGACTTTTTGGAAAAGTAGGACCCAACTAAGCTGAGATACCAAAGGCCTGGGACCAAGTGGTTATGGATATAAATTCTGTTGGCAGAAGGAACCACACATTACCACAGTGAAGAACGGGTCCAATGATATGGTAGGATGTACCAGATGTAATGTAAGGCAGAATGGAATTGTCCATAGCACTTCTGGGTGGGGGCGACAACACTTATTCCTGAATTACATGATAGGGAATACCTTCTTTCTCTAATGGAGGAATGACTATGAAATGGAAGACAGTGGCACTAGAACAAAAATAAGAAGTGTGGATACTAGCTATTATCCATTTCTGCAGCATCAGGAGACATCTACTTAGGAAGGTTGGTATGACAACTGTAACATATTTACTTAGGAAAATAACTGCTCAAGTGGAACGATTACATATAAAACATGACAATTATCATTAACTGGTAGACCCTCCACATCTGTGCATAATGATTTTGAATAGAGTGTGCATGGTAAATGTCCTCCACACCTCATTACACAATATACAATAATCAATTATTTATAGAGTCAGCAGCAGAAAAGAGTTGTTCCCCTATTCCAGTAAATGTAAAAGATATCAGCAGCAGAATGACTTTTTTCTGCTGATGATAATATAGTTATACTTATGAAACACCTTGAATAAAGTGGCACACATTCGCCAGCCACACCCCTCACAATGTCAGAAACTGTGCATAAAGTGAAATTGGATTCCAAAGTCAGGTACATGGTGGCATTACACTATAGGTTGTACAGGGAAAAAAACATGCATCTCTACACCAGTGTTTCCAAACCCACATGAACACCTAGATGACTGCATAATTCAGAGGTAACACTGTCTACTGTGGTATATTTACAATGGGGTTCAAGACACAGACATATGTCAAAGTTACCTCATTAAACACGTAAAGCACTGGCTGCCCAGCAGCAAATGTGCTGTGACGTTGTTAAGGCTTAGAGCACTGCAACAAACGGTCATCTAGAAATGGTCAGAGTACTCCAGGGTGTACATGAAGACATCCATGTCTAAACAGAAATTGTAGTGAACAGGGATAATGCCATGGTCACATATGGTGGCACACCAAGCACCTATGTCATTATTCATTTATACACTAGAGAAGATTTTCCAGACTCAAATAGGAGTCAGTGTTGGAAGGGGTAAAGGATGGGTTACTATCTGAATATATGGGGCCACATCCTATCACACTACAAGTGCTTCAAGATGGTAGCTGAAATAGTGGGGGCTGGTCAAATGCAATAGCTTTCATGCAAGCCATAGCAGCATTCATCTACATATAGCAGAACCTCTCATTTGAGGTCTTTGTTTCACAGTACAGTGAAATCAGTGTCTATAGAATCAGCTGATCAAGTAGGTTACGTCATCACAGCATGTCACAATCCACATCACGTGACAGCCTTCCTTAATATCCCATGCACCTTTACCTACACAATCTTTAAGAGCTATCATGTGTGATGCATATGAATTTGATGTTCTGTGACTCAAGTTACACATTTCTGCTACTTACAATATGAAATGTAGCATTTGGCTAACGTGCCTTTCAATACACTGATGTCAATGCTCACCTTTAAATGTAATGTGTTTAAAAAAATTAAATGCAGAATTATGTGTTTGCAGAGTGTTGGCTTTGTACATGCATATATTTCATTTCAGTAGTGATAGCTCTTAGAACTAAAGAAAATAAACTTGAAAGAAAGGGGTAGGGCATAACATGCAAGTTACAACGTTTGATGCAATTAAGGGCTCATCCATTATCAAGAGTTTCAGATCAGCAAATTCCAAGCAGTCAAATACTGCAGTAACACATTTTTATTACATTTTTCATTTCAGCAGATTCAATATGCACATACTTAACTACAGTCTCAAAACAATATTTCTTCTGCAAAACAGTTAAAACTGTAAATATTCTGTACATCATGGCTTATGACATCACTGAACTGGACAAAGTGAGCAGTCGAGTATAATTTTCATAATCCATAATATGAGAAACTGTTCTGAAATAATAAAAAAAGAATATTTAAAGATAAGAGGGACTTTCTGATGAACAGTAACAGCAGACCACGCATGACACAGCATAGCCCATACAAAGCAGTATTTGTATCAATAACACTGTGGGGAGGAATTTAATAAAGCCTACACTTTTTTTTCTGTGTAGGCATCACGCCACGCTGCTAATGTGGCATCAAACATTTATAGATTCAGTAAGCACTGCTGAGTGGTGCACACAAGTGTGCCAACAAGGAAACTTCCATGGCATGGAAATCACCTCATAAGCAGGTGACTCTCATGCAAATGAGGTAGGTAGAGTGATCCAACATGAAGATAAGCAGATTTACAGAGCCCATGTCAGTGTATATAGTGTACACAGAAAAATTCCATGCACATGAATACAGACAGACAAAAGGGGCTGTAAAAATGTAGATAGATGGAAAGAAATGGCAAACCATATACAGATATGAGCAAAACTATCCTCTGTGTGTCTGACAAATTAAATGAAATAAGTTAAATAATTTTTTTTAATAATCTGAGCATGTTTGAGCAGCATGATGCAGTGAGCAAACATGCTTTATAAAAAATAAAATATATATATATATATATAGGAAAAAAAATTATTATTATGTGACAGAAATGTATTACAAGACCCTGCGTGCAGTATCTACAATGGTGTTTTGGTGCTATTGCTAACATGGTAGGGCTTTGAAATGTAGTTTCCAAGCTGTGAGTATGGATCTCTATGCAAATGAGGTGGAGTTACGGAATAGCACCAAGGGGTAATTGTGTCCATATATCCCCTTCATGCAGGCAGAGAACTATGTTGTTTACAGAGGAGGTAGCTGACATCAGGGGAGGGTGTATTCAATGACCTTTAAGCTTATTTCAGTCTGTTTGCACAGTGTTGATTGTATCCTTGCAGGGAGGGGGTGCACTCACTTCCAAGCTTTGTTTAGCTAAGGGAAGTGAGTTTCACTTTGTTTGTGTGGCACGACACCATGCTGAAGCCTGTGGGGGTGTGTACACTGACTGCTAACCTTTGTTTTCCTATGGGCCATGCATTTGCATAGCGCGTTGCAGTGCTGATTGTATCTAAAATCCAGGGACATATTAATTAGTTCTGATCTTGAATTAACTTAAACTAGGGCTATTAAATTATGTTAATGATATACTAGGCAGGTGGAATGCATCATAGATAGCCAATCACACAGTCAGCATCTACAGAAGAGCACTATAAAGTAGGCATACACCCTACAATTTGAATCCCCCCCCCTACTCTGCACCATTGGAGTACAGACTTGGGAAATTTAACTGACAGAATGCTAGGGGCTGCTGCAGGTCTGCTACATCTGTATGTGCTAGATACTGAAATCAGTGCTGCTGCTGCTACTGACAATAGGCCTAGACAGAGAAGGAGAAAAGTGTTCAGGCCCAGAGTAACCTTCCAGAAGTTACATGAGCTGGAGATTGTAAAGCACTATGGGGTGGTTAGGGACATACTACAAGAACTCACTGAGATTTGCCGCCCTCAACTCAGACCCAGAGCCAACAGAGGGGAATCCATCCCTGTGGAAACAAAGGTATGTGTCACTCTTAGGATACCAGCTACAGGCACTTTCCAAAGACCAACTAGGGACATGATGGGGGTCTTACAAGCATCTGCTTCCAGGTACTCCACCAGTTCCTGGATGCCATGCTTCCACATGCCAGTGAGTACATTTATTTTCCCTTCACCCCTGAGGTGAGGGCCAGCAATATACAACACTTCTACTGTGTAGCACACTACCCTGAGGTACTGGATGCCATAGATTGTACTCATGTACACATCAAGTCACCAACCGGTGAGGAAGGTAGAATCTACATCAACTGCAAGGGGTACCACTCCATCCACTGCCAGGTTGTGTGCAATGCCCAGGGGATTATCATGACTGTGTGTGCTGGCAACTCTGGCGGTTATCATGACTCCCATATCTGGCACACATCACAGCTGTGCCAGGTGTTTGCTATGGGGGACACCCCACATGGTCATTTACTGGGGGATGCTGGCTATGAACTGGAACCGTGGATGATGACATCCATCAGAAATGCATACACACCCACTGAAGAATGCCATAATAAGGCACACGCACAAACTAGGAACATCATAGAGCATGTGTTTTGACTTCTGAAGTCATATTTTTAGTGCCTCAATATGTCTGGTGGAACCCTGTAGTACTCTCCATCCACATGTGCCCATATGTTCACAGTATATGCCATGCTACACAATATAATCCTGCATATACAGCTGCAGCAGGATCAACAAAGCAAAGGGATGCACAGCCCCACATCAGTGCCTAGGTCACCACAGCCATAGTCAGCGGAGGACTTGGTGGAGGAACCCCATGATGATATCCCTGTAGGCTGACATAGGTGTGCCCAGTACACCCTGGCTTTGGCTAAGAGACAATGCGTAGTACATTCACTGACAACCTAGGGTCCTGGGGACTGACATCTTACTCCTACTCACATACATAAAGTAAAATTGTTGAAGTCACACAACCCACACAACCCATACCTATCCATGTATTGGCTGTATACTGCTTGCACCACACAGTCAGCCCTGAACTGCAGTCCTGTCACCTGCTGTATTCGCAAGGTAAGTCTCTAACCTACAGACTACCTGTAAGGAGTACTATAATATTGTATCATATGCTGCCCCCTTTCACCATATCGCTTTAACATTTATATTGAACCTCTATTTATTTATCTATCACAAATAACCTTTTGTCATATTCCCAGGGTACTGAATAACAATCTGTGGTTCTCAGCCTTTGCTGATGACCTCAACATATACTTCCAGTTACCTAATTCTGATTTAAATAAAATTTTAAAAACTATCGATGTCTTCTCGAAAGCCTCCAATTATGAAGTTAACCCCTCAAGGTCACTCACCTTTCCCATTATCCCACTAAAACACAACTTGTCTCATTTCCCAGACACCACAATTAATTTAAAATAGGATTTTAAGTACTTAGGTATAAAGTTTTTACACATTCAAAAAATTATTTTCAAAATAACCTTCTAAAAAGTTGGACAAATATCAAACATGACCTGGATAGATGGAAAAACATGAGAGCTCCTGTCTTGTCCAGAGTAGCAGTAATAAAAATTAATATTCTTCCCTAAGTCTTATACCAATTAATTGCAACCAGTTCTATTATTCCTATGGACTTTTTAAAGAAAATTAATAGAACCTTAACTAAATTTATCTGTTTTTTGAAAACCACAAGAATTGCTCTACCAAGACTAATACTCCCAAAAAATAAAGGAGGTCTGGGTTTACTGGACTTTAAGATATATTACGATATAATATGTGCCAATCAAATCCTTCTAATTGCTGACCATAACCCTATAAACTTAATCCACACTCCACAATGGATCAAACTATGGCATGCTCAAGTGAAAACACATAACATAAACCCTGTATCCTTACCTTTCATGAATAGATTCATATTAAAGGACACCAAAATACATATTCTAACCAAACATAAAATCAAAGCATTTTACACCTTGAGAATATGCTTGTCCTTCTACAACCTATCCATCTAGACCCAAACCTGAAGGTAGGCAATAAAATGTTTTACTTGAACCAATTTCCCCAAATCAAGAACTATAATGTCTGGGACTTCTATAGACTAAAGGGCAAACCATTAAGCAATATTAAAACTAATCTAAACCTAAGCAACAAATATACCATAATATTGATACAAATTATAGAACTGGTGTCTTCTATTAGAGGCATCCCAGACAAAGTTGAGGAAGAAGTAAACCTTGTACAATCCCTAGTGAAATTTTTAAAACTCAAAAACAAGAAGCTATCGGTTTCATACAAATTAATTTTGGCTATTAAATACCAATCTTCACTTACATATGCTCAATATTAGAGGAATAAAAATCCTAATTTAACTGATGTTCAACTCATTCTTGCTTATATAATACAAACAAATTCTCCCCCCTTCAAGAAGCTTGTATATAGCCAGTTAATGATTAACAATAATGCCTATTATACTCCAGAATGACTAAACTAGTTCTTCCCAAGCATCTATCCCCTCTGCCCTTTTTGTCCATCGCAACTGGAGGACCTTTTACCTATTCTCTGGTACTGCAAATATGCACATAACCTATGGAACTCATTAAGGGTCAAACTTCAGAAAATGGGCTATAGGAAATCTACCCTATCTTGGGAATTTGCAATATTGCATGTGAGTCCTACTGACATGCCCAAGCCTGACTTGAATATCCTGATTGCTCTATTTGCATTAGTTAAACAGTACATCACCCAAAACTGACTTGACAGGCCAAAACTGGAGTGGAAGGGCTTTATTAGTATGGCCTCTAAATATATCATATCTCACAAACTATTTATAGGTAATAAAAATAAGCACACGAAATGTCGCAGCTTCTGGAATCTTATCCTAGAACACATTTTGAAATAAGCTATAACAAGAACACATCTATCATCCTATCCCTACGCTGATTCTTGAAGTCTCTTCCTTATGAGAGTCTAACAGATTGGAGTCTCTGATGATTTCATTTTTTTTAATGAAGTGACCACTCACTATCTTCAGTAATTATAGCACTATATGTAAATAGTTGTATGTATTATGTGTAATTGAATTGTGCTATGTACCACTTATTCTAAATGTATGCCTGTATTACTCCAAACATACAATTTAATTGTATAAATAAACCATTTTCTTTAGGTAGTAGAACTTTGTCATCCCAAGAATAGTAGTTAAAAGGCATTATCTTGTTAACTGGTAGTTCAAGGTTAATCTGTTCCTGAAGATAGGTCATTGTGTATGTTTTTGCATATTAATTGTTGAAAAATAAATAAAAAAAAAGTTTGAAAAAATATGGTATCATATGTATGAATCTGCAGCATTTATGCAAGGAAATATAGTGGGCTATGTGGACAGAAGTAACATCCACATGGGACTACAGGTATCCAGACAATAGCATGTGTTCCCTAATAATCACTAGGCCTCATGGTTGGAATATGTACTACATCAGGCAAGGGAGATGTTAAACAGTGGGGTCAAAATGCTATAGTAGCCCAGCATAATGCATCTGAGATACCTCAGATACAATTAACATTGGGGAAGACAGCAATTCGTGTCATAGCCTGCTATAGGTCCCCAACCATGTCCCAAGACTCTCACTCCATGTTCCTTAGTACCCTGGAAACTATTAGGGTCCAACCCAACACTCTCATACTAGATAACTTCAACTACCCTCCATCAACTGGGAAAACTACTCATGCACCAACACACTGACCCAATGCTTCCTGGAATTCATCATTTCCAATGCCCTGGACCAGCTCATTATTACCCCCACTAGAGGGAGCAACTTCCTTGACCTAGTTATTACTAACATGGGCAACAGTTGCTCTACACCAATAGTCAATTCCTCCCTGGTTAGATCAAACCACAAACTAATCACCATGGAAATCCACATCTCACTCTCACCCCCCCACAAAGCTAACCACCATGAAAAAGTTCTCCAAAACTGACTTTGGGCCCCAAAAAACAGAGGTGGCTAACTTTACGGCACTCGTGTCAATGGAAAATAGATGCATGACTGCCAAATCATACACCAATGCACTGTATGAACATGTACATAAATGCATGGAACTAGTCATACCCAACAGAACCAAGATGCTCTCTTCCAAAAAAGGGAAGCCAATCCGGTAGCCGTCTGCCATTAATAAACTCTACAACAGAAAAAGAAACTGTTGCAGCAAAAGGTGAAGTCTGAAGACTGGAAAAACTCCCTTATTAGCCTCAACAAAAAGTTGAGATCCTTCATCAAAACCTCTAAAGCCAGCTATGAAGGCAGAATTGCAGCAGACACTAAAAACAACCACAGAGCATTCTATAGTTGTCAAAAATCTCCATGGAAATACCCAGGTTTGCTCTGAGTTACTGTAAAATGGTACCTCCTATACTGAGCCAACAGATATTGCCAACATACTGGCTGACAGATTCAGTGCGAACTTTACCCCCCCCCCCCAAAGGATCAATCACAATACCAGAGGAATGCCAGGCACCCAGCATTACTGCAGCAAAGGTTAAAACTGCATTGTTCAAGTTCAAGAATACAGCTTCCATGGGACCTGTCAATATCCCTGGATGTGTTCTACATGAGCTACAAAGTGAACGGGCACCATATCTGTCTGCCCTGTTCAGTCACAGCCTCACCTCAGGCTTTGTCCCTACTGAATGGTGCACTGCTACAGTTGCCCTCTCCATAAAGGGGGGAGCGACTACAGACCCTGCGTATTATCGTCCCATTATCCTGATGAGTCTGATATGTAAGGCTATGGAGCGCATCATCATGGACCTAATTAACAAGGATATAGGGAATCTCCAAACTCTAGATCCCACGCAATTTGGTTTTGTGAAAGGTAGCTCATGCCTGCTCAACCTGGTTCACTTCTTCAAGTCAGTCAGCAGAGCTGTGGATGAGGGCAAGGCAGTTCATACAGCCTACCCTGATCTGGCCAAGACCTTTCAAGTGGAGTCCCTCAGAGATCGGTCCTGGGTCCTCTCCTGTTTGGTATCAATTTCTTAGAAGTCCAGGCCAACATGGAGGGGCGCTGGCTGAGCAAGTTCACAGATGACTACAAGCTGGGAGCCATTATTAACTCCCCAAGTGATGTAGACATCCTACCAAAAGGCCTCACTGAGACTGATGACTGATGTCGAAACCATGGCCTTAAGCTTAAGGCCAAAAAAATGCATCATCATCCACTTTGGGAAAAACTCATTTCCCACTAATTACCACATTGATGGGAGCCCACCGAACACTGAAGTTGTTATAAGAGATCTGAGGATACAGGTTGACAGCAACCTCTCCTTCAATCACCACATTGCCACTGTGGTCTGAAAGTCCTTCTATGTGGCACATCTCATTAACAAGGGTTTTGCATCCAGGAAAAAAAGAGATCATCATCTCTCTCTACTCTTCCCTCATTAGGCCTATCATCGAGTATAATGCCCCATTTGGCATGTACCTCACTAGACACATGCAACAGCTGGAAAGGCCACAAAAAGTACCTCATGAAGAGGATCCTAGACCTTAAACACTTGTCATACATGGACAGACTCAAAAAACTCCAGCTATTCTCTGTCTCATATCATCTACTAAGAGGCAATCTCTGCTTGACTTACAAAGCCATGTCTGACCCAGCTCTGTTAGAAATGCTAAATCTAAAGAAATCCCAGTCTCTCCACACCACATGGTCCAGAGACCTCAACCTCATTACCACAATCAACAGAACATGCTGGAGGGACAGGTTCATAACCCAGAGACTGCCCATGCTCTGGAATAAACTTCCCATACATGTCAAGCGGAGCACCTCACTGGCCCTCTACAATAGAAATCTTGATGAAGGGATTGGAAATAGAAAGTTCAACCTGGGGATCACTCCAGTGGCTCTACTTGATAGAGGCATTGGGAACTAACAGCAGGCGGCACAATGCCAGTGCACATCTATGGGCTAGGCTTGTAAAGGCTCCAGGGCCATTAGCCTAGTACACACCTATGAACCTATGAACATGATATTTAGACTACTGTCTATCCCAGCAGATCATGTGCTGTTGTTCCCCCACCCCCAACACAGCAATGTTCCCATATAACTGCTTTAACAGTAAGTCAGCAATGGTATATCAGTAGATCAAGCAACCTCAGGGCTGAAATGTAGAACTAGATCACACATTGTATGTCACACATAATGCAAGAATAGCAACGTACATATCTATGCTGTTGATTGTGTGATGAATGACTCCACTGTGACTGGCAGCCTGTGTGGATCAGTGGACTAGGGAAGTTAGCATGGGTGATGGTGTTGATGTTTCTAATCTGGAAGTAGGAACATCTTTTGCATGTGAGGTATTATTATGCAGGTGTATTCACAGACTGTCAGTCTGTGCATGGTGTAGCTCTATGAATCTCAGTCACATATTAAGTACAGCATACATCTGGGGAATGCCTTGGACATTTTAAGTGATGTGAAGTACTGCAGAAACAGGGGCAGATGTCAATGTCTGTAACATACCTCTTAACCTGCTAGTGCAAGAAATCTGTTTAAAGCCTGACAAAATGGGGGGACAAAGGACCACAAATAAGGGCATAAGTTAAATAATGCTCTCATAAATGTAAACAGTTGCTAAAATAACAGGATTTGTTTCAACAGTTATTTTTCTGAAGGATTTTAAGTCAGACTCTCAAATGTATGTCACTATTTAGTGACTTCATTCCTAAGTTCATCCAAGTGACTTGCCAGAAAACCACAAATTTTATGAGGAACAGACCAAAACTCTGGACAGTTGAGAGGCATACTCTGTAACACACGAATTCCTGGACTGGAGTACAGGTAAGTGTGGCCTGGAGTCACTTTATAATTACTGACAGTCAAGCTGGGCATGCTCAAACACTTAGTTAAAATGAGCGGAATTCTGTTGGCCCATCATCCGTCTGATCTGTTATGTATAGATCTGTCTATACATACAGACATATACGTATACATATCCATCTGTCACTATCTCTCTCACATACATAGTGTAGATATCACTATGTAGTGTCAAACATATATATATATATATATATATATATATATATATATATATATATATATATATATATATATATATATATATATACCAATGTATATATAACTACATATATCACATTGATACATAGATTTTCCCCATATATCTACATAACACACATACATATCATACACATACAGCTACATTTATATATACGCTACTGTTAATTAAAAAAATATGTATGTAGATGTCTTTATTGTCCTACATACCCTAATAATGGTGAGTACATAAATCTGCACTATCACACATCCATACTGCTGCTCAAAGGATCCAAACTAAGGGCACAACAGTACATAATCCAATTACCTACAGACCCCTGTGCCTGTTGGATTTCACCACATAAAGAGACACAGGTGAGCAGGTGGTGTAAAGTATAATGTTGTCAATGCACGCATGAACAGGGCACATTGTTCATGCCCACATGTTTGCCTATCTAACTGCAAGCATCCACATATGGCCATACTGGTAAATGTACACACATAGCTAGGATAAAAACTGTTATCTAACTGCTAGAATACTAGATGCAGATAACAGTATGAAGCAATATAACTCTGCAAACCACAGATGCTGTTCAACACAAGTCCAGTTTGAGTAATGCATAAGTTATGTGCCTGCAATCACATATATGACAGACTCAACCTGTGGTGCATGCACTAAGCGTCATGATTTATAGTGAATAAGACTATATAGGTAGGGTTTTTAATCTCATTCCAGGCTACTTGGTGTGTGCTTGTCTGTGTGTGTGTGTGGGGGGGGGGGTGTATGTGTATATGTGTGTGTGTGTGTGTGTGTGTGTGTGTGTGTGTGTGTGTGTGTGTGTGTGTGTGTGTGCGCGCGTGTATGTGTATACCCCTGCAAAACAACTGTCATGCACTCTTGGGCTATCCACCTGCAAAGGTTATGCACTTTTGGCCCTGTAACTTGCTGCTGCCTTCCACACTGCCCTCTTCTACAAGGCCTGATGATGTCATCCACCTTAAGACTACCAGCAGACAATACAATATTAAGACTTAAACCATGGTGCATGCAATAAATACTGTGATCTATAGTGTGCAAGTTTAGATAGGTAGGGGTTCTACTCTCACTCCAGGCTACTTGGTGTGTGTGTGTGTGTGTGTGTGTGTGTGTGTGTGTGTGTGTGTGTGTGTGTGTGTGTGTGTGTGTGTGTGTGTGTGTGTGCGTGTGTGTGTGTGTCCACCTTAAGACCACCAGCTGTTTGTGTAGTATCAAGACTTAAGCCATGGTGCATGTGATAAATACTGTGATCTGTAGTGGATAAGACTAGATAGGTTGGAGTTCTAATCTTACTCCAGGCTACTTGGAGCATGTGTGCATCCCAATGGCATAAATATGACCATATTGGTACTTAGAAATAGGTAGGGGTTTGCAGTAATTTATTTGTAGTATGTAATGTGGCCCCCTAAATGACTGACCACAACAAGGCCTGCTGATGTCATAAAGCATAATATGTCCTGAACTGTTAGTATTACCAGACATGAGCTTTGTTGTGTGGATCACATACTGTGATCTGTGGTGTGTATCATTACATAGGTAATTTGTCTCATCTACACACAGCCAACTTGCACTATGTGTTTGTCTTGGCATGTCCTGTATGCAGTCATTGGAAGTGGTGATAGCCTCAGTATAGCCATTGTTGTGTGTGAGCCTGTTAAAGCATTTTACATCTTGTTATGGAACCATAGGATGTTTGAACTTCACTGCCATAATGGCCACACAGCCCTCACAATCATAGACATCTTTATACCCATAGTTACAGGATCAGCACATATTGCCTCAGTCCAAGAGGGACACAGGCAGATGCCCTATGTTGAGATGATGGTCGCCCAGCCAATCATGCAGCTGGCATGTGGTGAGGTGCACTGAATTGCTCTGTGTGCCATTAGTTAGGGTTCTGTTTCAAGGGTGTGTTTAAGTCTGCTAGACAAATCTCTCCCACAATCATGTAGTACCAACAGAATATACGAGGTAAATGTCCTTACAGTGGTTATCCATCTACTATGCCTCTTACAGATAGACAGCATATGCTCTCTATGTAAGACACAGATCACCTCAGTTGACAATGACACTCATTGAAGACTACCCCCATTGAACACATGCTAGGGATGTGAAGTGACCTTGTGAGGGACCATACTGTTATGTGCAATTGCCAGTACTGCTTGGAAAGGTGCATCACCATTGTACTTAGATATTGGTATGCTGAAAGGAGAGTATTTGGAGGTTATGATCATGTTACTTACAAGTGACTGTGGCCTCAGCTATGCCATATGATTCCTGCCATACCACTGTAGAGACAAGGTGATCTGAATCACATTAGTTATGAACCTGTGTGTCCAGGTCTGTGTGCCCAGTATGTTCATCCTGTGTACGTGCTACTTACTAGGTACATAAGTCTAACTGATAGAACTGATACTACATATATATTTGCATGGAGTGTATGGAGGTTACTATGTCAACAGGCATGTGAGCACAATATCTTATTGTGGGATAGTGACATATCACAGAGACTCTATGAGTGCTCACAATTTGCAGGCATCAGCCAACAGTGTTAGCCACAGTCAGTTAGTAGTCACACGCATTGTGGTTGAAAGGATTCCAAGCAGTACAAGACCCAGGACTGTGCCCTTTTGAGCACTGCTGCTAACAGATCAGCTATTGGTGTCAGATGTCCTTATGTTGCATATGCGTGTCAGTAATGGGCCACTTAGTGACCCCTACAATGTTAGTATCATGGATGTCAAAGTGGGTGCTTTGTAAATGTTGCCTGAGTGGGGGGTATAATCAGATGGCTTGGTTGAGTCTAGGGTATTTCATGCCTTGATGTACCTTACCCAAGTCCATGGTCACTGCCTCAGAAATGTCCACCACTGCAACAGTCATGCTCCTCCTGTCACACATCCAAACTGTGTACAGTCAATTGTGTGTAGAACAGACATATGTGTGCTGATCAGCTCCACGATAATCACCCCTACAACCATACAGATATGGATATTCAGACAAAGATGTGTATAGTTATGTCAGTCAGTGGATGCATCACCTCTGTGCAAGGCTATAACAGTCTCCATTGTCCACTCAGCTGGTGTGCAGCCAGTAATGTTGGCATGATTGCAAAGGTATCCCAATGGTGTTAGTAATCCTTGTCAGATCACATGTGGGATGCAGCCTGGAATGTTAGCAGGTGCAACAGATGCTGTGTATCTTCCAGTGAGAGGCCAGTTACAAACTGCTCTGTAAATATGGATGTTATGGGACAGGTTGTAGGAATCTCATGTGTCACATGTGGTGGGTACAAGGAAGTGTAGTTGATGCAGACAGTGTGGGTGTACAGGTTAGGTATGAGTCCAAACCCATTATATGTGGCAGCATGACATATGAGGTCACTGACAATCTGAGCCTGTCCTTTGAGGTCACACATGTAACTGCTCTGTGTATTGTGGTTCTGCTTTGGTGGGTAGCTACTTTTGTCACTTACATGTCTACTCAACATCACAACAATGCTAAGTGCTTCTTTTAGCTGTGGAGGTAGTGTCTTCATGTAAGGGGATGGGAATCCTCATCCCAACTGTCACACAGCACTGTCCACCTGTTATTGTACAGCCTGCTAATGGCAGTTGACCACCAGTCAGGTTTGATGAGCCATGAGGAATCTGTGTCCCTCCTGTCATGTACAGCTGAGTTCATGCCATTGTAATGCTGCTGACATAATCCATGGGTGCAGAGCTCTGCATATTTGCTTGTCCGATATGAAGGAGTAGGTGCAATCATGCTATGTCAACCATCCCACACGAGGTAATAAATGGGTGTCTTAACATATATGCCTGTATTGTCTGCAAGGTGGGGGTACATGCTGGTACTTCTAAGCAGAGTGATCTGTGGCTAGATCCCCCCAGGTAGAACCTCCCATTGTGGGGGGTTGTACTGGTTACCCATACTGGTAAACAGATGATGTACTACGTTGGTTCCACATGTGGGGATGTCACATCACTGCTGTAGGGCACTATAGGCAAGGACCTGTACCATATTTTGGGCAACTGAGCCACAGCACAACTAAGCAACAGTGTGTACATACTACACTTCCCTAGCATGTTTGTTGGTGCTCTGTACAAACACCTAGCATGATTCTCTTCCTGCAACATGCTGGAAGTAGCTGCAACACTTGCTTGCATGGAGGGCAACTAGCATGTAGTGCCAAGCAGTGTCTCCAGATCTCTGAGTTATGACACCTGAAATGCCACGACAGGAGTTAGCATGGATACAAGCACTGACACTGTTGTACATCTAGTAACACTGAACCAAACACTGTTACTTTTGCTCAAGGCTAGATCATGCCCACTAACTGTAACCGGCAGAGCTCATTGACTGTTGCACTATACAACGGATATCAGACATATGTCTCACTCCACCAACCTTTGCCTGACAGTGTGTATGACTATATTAGGCCAGCAGGTCTTCCTGGAAACTGTGTACATCATGTACAGAGTGCTATGTCAGCTGGTGGATAGGCAAGTGTCTGACAGCCATACTCTAGGAAGATAGCACTGGGAGACCTAAGCTGCAATGATGCCAATCATCAGTGGAGATCACCATCCACCATTATTGGCATACCCCATCTACCTATTTCCTCTCTGCATTCACAACCACTGTCATTGACCTCTGACTGAGTACATTAGCAGCCCACTGCTCCCTGTTTTGTCTCCCCCTGGACAGTAGGATGTGATGATGTTGCCTTAGTCCTTCCAGTATAATTTCATTTTTCACATCAGAGAAGGGTGCATGGCATCTGTGATACATGTTTCCTGAAAGAAAACAAAAGGGGAACACATTACAAGATCACATATGTGGAGAAAACTATGTAGAGATACAGCAAGGACAACATGGCTGGCACTATCCACTGCTTTCTCAAACACGTTATACTCCACAGTGTTCAAGCATACTAAATGTGTGGATACAACTGAGATAGTAGCAATAGTTAGGTATTCCAGTGTGCATCATGACAGATTCTGCTATATGATCATACAACCAACACTTGGGTCTACTGTGGTGTGTTTCCTATGGGCAACCCCCAATAATCCATCATAGTAACAGTGCCACACAATTAGCAGTGTGCTATTACAACCACTATAAAGGGGCAGTCCAATGAGACCAGGGTGCCAGAATGACAACAGGCAATGCACCCTTGATTTATAGTACATCCTGTGTAGGTGTAAGACAGCAGGAGGTCAATGGCATGTCATTATCATAGGTCTACGACAGGCTTAATACTGCATTCCCTATTCCTCTTACATCTATTCACCCATCTGCTTCCTGTTGTACACAAAATCAGTTACATACCTGATGGAATGCAGTACTCCTCTGTTGATATGTGGTGATAGTAAAGTTTCCACAAAGGCATGCTCTACGTGAGGAAAGTCTCATACAGACTGGTTTCTCATGGCCAGCTGCTTGCCTTTTACACATGCTTCTCATCAGCAGTCTGTGGGTCTGAAATTCTAATTGCAGCTAACACAGCTGATTTGCTCTCACTATCATCAGCCAATAACATGCAATCACTGTACAATATATAAGGCCTTCATGTAGATTAGGGCCCATTTCTAATATGTTATGCTGGACATTGCTGGGGTGAGGAGACTACATTGTTGCAGAGGGTAGGTCTGTAGCAGAAACCTTACCATACAGATGTGTCTTCTACAGGCTGTAGCTGCTGCTGCAGGTAATAGACATAGGCAGACAGTGTGAACACTTTGGAGGACAACAAGCTGTAGTAGTAACTGTGTGAGCTGTGTCAGCCTTGTTCTAGAGGCAGAGCAGGAGTGAAGCTACTCTTTCCACTTTAAATAAGGCATGTGTTTAAAGTAAGTATGTTAGGCAACAATATCACTAACAGAGAACTAGGCAACATGTTTGGTGTGTCCTTGGGTAAGGTGGGGTATAAATATAAGAATATGCCCACCATTTGGGCAACTGCCAGGCCATATGTTACAGTCTGGTAGTAATTTGCAGTGTGTATGAGGACAATCCTTGTTACAAGCAGAGACTTCCAATGAGTATGTTAGCTGTGCAGCTGTGATAATCTACACAGAGACTTTGGAAGGATTGTATTGTGCACTCTGATATTAATGGCCCTCATTTGCAATACCTGTATTGACAATCTGTGTAAATACATATTAATGCATGATGTGACACTATGCACATATAGTTTTGCTATAGAGATATGTGAAGTGTGTTCCTACCTGCAGGCCTGTGACCTCCAGCAGTGAAAAGCAAACATTTCATTTGAAATTCATAGTGTGGATAATGATTGCATGACTCAGTCATTAATTGCTGCCTTCACAATACTGTAAATTCAATTCTACAAAACACTAGATTTGAACCCAGGACTGTGTGTGGCAAAATGTACCATTTGCAAGGCAATTAACAGAATGAGTTACTGAGTCACTACTGCAGCACCTGTATTTGCAAGATATCTGTGCACACATACAGGCTGTGATATACATTTTCTACATCCATCAGTATGTGCATAGCTTTATATGTATGGATGTGTGCACCACGGTCCCATTTGAACATGCATTTTGCCATTAATACCTTAGCAGGTGCCTTTCTGCATGTTACTGCTGAAGGGCATATTTACCTGCTATCACATGCCTCACTTACATCCATTATTATGTCTTTGGCTTTCTGGTGGTGTACTATTGCACCAGAGTCCAAGGTACCCTCCCATTTTTAATCTTTTTAATTTAATTACATTTTAATCAAGTTTGCGTGATGCAGCAGGGAACACAGCTCTGCTGAAACTTGATTAATGACTGTAACTGGCAATCCCTATGTTTTCTTTAAACCATCTGTTTTAAGTAAGAGTTGTGTGGTGTGGCAGTTAATGCAGTAGTCTGCACGTGCGATGGTCTTGGGTTCAAAATATGGGACAGGTGTTTATTTTATAAGCATGTATTACAAGTTTAAAAACACATATAGTCAATATAACTACTCAGCTGAGCTTAGAGAAGCTGCATGATGGGGTGTGGGGTCTATATTAGATCAATGAATGCTTAAAAAAGCGAATGCTGATTGCTCAAACTTATGTAAGCGAAAGCTTATAATCTCAAACTGTCAGAACAGCGATTTTTTTTCCTAGGGAAAAAAATCGCTGATCCAAAACACATACACACAACACAAGCACACCAAACAAACAGCAATCCACACACATACACCTAAAATCTGACACCTAACTACACTAAACTATACACACACCACTAACTATCCACTTACCTTAACCCAAACCATCACCCTAAGGTCCGTCACTATTGCACACTCACCTCACCCGTTCCCTAACCCTAACTCACCTAACCCGCCCTAACACTCACACGCACACAATCACACACTTACCTGAACCCGACCCGTAACTTTCCACCACAGCACTGAAAATACCGAAGCAACAGAAACGGACAACCAAATTCTTTCCCTAGGAAAATATTTGGGTTTCTGTTGCTTCGATATTTTAAGCTTTCGCTTACTTAAGTTCAATCAATCAGTGTTCGCTTTTTTAAGCGTTTGCTGATCTAATATAGACCCGGGGTGCATCACGCAGCAACGTGCTAAAAAAAATATAAAGAAAAGAAAAATGGGGAGATAGGAAAGTGGTGAACTGGGGTGCAAGCAGGGGGAAAAAAATCATGAAATGCAGGTATGTATGTGCAGGAAGGGTGTAGGAAAGAACCATAGCTTTCCATTTCTTGTTCAGCAACAACTGTACACTTTGACAGAATTTGTACATGATTTTGACCTCTCAACCCCAGAGAGAGGGGTGAGGACAACATAACTGTGTTGTTAAGCCAGTTTGGACCAAATTACATAAGCGAAATGGAGAGCTATGTATGGTACGATATATATATTTTTTCGCATAGGTGCCCATTTTTTTTAAAGTGAGAGTGGAATGTTGGGGAAGGGACATAGGTATGTGTGAGGGAGGTAAATTGAGTAGGTGAGGATGCATGTGCAGACAGACAAGACAGACAAGACAGCAGACAGGAGTAGTTTTGTGCACATGAGGATGGTGAACACCTTGGCTAGGGAGGGTGTTGTGGAATCCAAGTCCAATGTACCTCCACACGGCAGCAACATGACTCACATCCCCACTCATGGGACTGTAGAAACTGATCCATCACTGCCCTGAGGGTGGCAGTGCTGGACACTAGGCACCAGGGTGAGGTTGCCCCACCAGGTGATCCAGCATGCCATCAATCCAGTGCAGGCAGTGGTCAAACCCATGGTAGACTATCCTGCACACAAAGACCAGCAGCTCATCCCGGGTGACGACACCCCCTCCACCACAACCCCCAGAGGGTGGAAGAACTCCATCCCATGGGGCGGTCCTATCCCATGTCACAGGTAGTGCAAGGACAGCAGAGGGGGCACCACTAGTCTGGGTCCAGATGTGCTGGGACACAGTGTCACGGTCAGTTGAGGCAAGGTAGTGGAATCAGCTGGAACCGGCCTACCTTGACGTGCTGTGGTGAAATAGGTCTACCAATACGTTAAGGTTAGAAATAACCAAGCCATTGTTATTATTAACAGAATGGGACATTATTTTAATTCATCCAAATACATATTAATGTACAGTATGTGTAACACAACAGTAAATAACATAACAGTCAGTATGGTAACAGCATGCAAGTAAGAAGTAAACCATAAGGGCAACAAAATAGTTTAACAAAGTATGCTAATAGTGAATCATAATAACACATAAAAATATTACATCACATTTTGCAAAAATATAGTTAGTTTAACAAGATATGTTAATATTAAATCATAATAATAAATAATAATAAATGAAGATAAGGGATGGAGAGAGAAAAAGAGAAACAATCCATTACTGACAATGAAGACTATATCCCTGCAAACACTGATACTAAATACTCTACAAGCATGCAGTGTCAGTTCTGAGTACAGTGACTACAATTCTCCTATAAATGATGTAGCACTTAAATACCTCTCAAGCTGTTAGCATGGGTTAGTATGGGCTAAGCAATAACAAATGCAGGTACACTACTACACAGAACACTTTCGCATAATGTGGACTTGTATAACTACCAAGGTGCTCTGTAAGCAGATTTGCTAATACATTGCATTCCATTTAATAATTTTTCTGGTAATCTTGTGACAGACTGATTAGGCAGTTTTAATTACATTATGTGAAATTGTGACACTTAAGAGGCATGCTTGTGTACAGTACATAATCTAGACATCTGTCATGTGTTAGTTGGCAGGCATGGGAATAGAACCCAAAAGTTGTGACTGCAGGGGACGTCTGCAAAAAAAAAATTACTTTATTGGTATTGCTGATAACTGTCTGTGAAGTGTTAGCACAATCATATCTGCTCATAACATGGGCTACTTCAATTAACCATATACCTTATAGCATTTGTTCCTAGAGTGGGAGAAAAAGAGAGCATTATGTGACTGAATTCATTTTGCATTCTAGAACTATTATGGTGCTATACTTGACTGCAGTGACAGTAGAACACACATGCATGGCATACAGCCAAACTGCATTTATTGAAGCAAATATATTTGGGAATCAACTATGCTGCTTAGCACTTTATTGTTATTGCTGATAAGTGTCTGTGAAATGTAACCACAATTATATATTTTCATAACATGGGCTACCTCACCCATACACAAAAGCCTCTGTATTATCACCCTTTATATCCAACCCGGAAATAATGTCTCAACCCTTGAAGACATACTCCAATGGACCTTAGCTGAAATTAACCTTGAAATTTACATACTAGGCGATGTAAACATCAACTGGAATAAAATCAACAGTCCCATACCCTCCCTGTCCATTAACCTCTTTAACTTTACTCAAGTAACCCACTCCACCACCAGACCCAATAAAACAAATCCCCCAGGATCCACTCTTGACTGGATCTTAGTCACCCATCCAAATAAAATTACCAGCTCTGGCACCATCCCCTGACTCTATTAATGACCACCTCCCAGCTTTCATTTACCATGCAGCCATCTCCCATCCACACCAACATCAATATATTCAGACTCGCAACCTTAGTAAATTTGACCCCAAAACCTTCTCTAACTATCTCAAACAAATGAATTGAAAAATTCTAAAAACCCTTCCACTCAATAAAGCCAAAGACCACTTTAATTCTACTTTCCTAGACGCTCTAAATTCCCTAGCTCCACCAAGGTAAAAAAGAATAACTGTCCCTTGGCTAACCAAAGAAACAAAGCAAATTATGCATCAAAGAGACAAATCCTGGAAGCTTTACCAAAAGAATAAACTTCCCAAAACCCTTCTCCAATATACACAACTCCGTAACTTTGCAAAAAAAAGCAAATATTCAAAGACATAAAATCCTATTACACTAAGCACCAGTCCAACCATCCACAAAACTCTAGGCTCCTCAACCCAGGTTCCAAAAATAACCCCTGTCTGGACCCAAGTAAATCTGACCTTGAATTAGCCTCACTAATCAACTCCTTTATAGAGCCAATATCCGACCTAACGAAAACTTTTCCCAACAATGACCCATCTCTCCTACATTCCACCTCATCTCAGTCCCCAAATAATTTCCCCCCTATGCTTAAGCTTAAACCTATCTCCACTAACTAGATTAAAAGACTTCTATCCAAACTTAAACCCTGCTCCAATGCACCTGAGAACATCCCCTCTTCTTTGCTCAAGACTGCTGCTGATGGTATAGCTCTTCCAATTAGTATCCTAATTAATAGATCCATAAAGGAATCCTATGTCTCTAAACTCTGGCATTCCACCTTTATTCTTCCTCTCTACAAGGGAGGCAAAACCGCTAACATTTCAAACTTCCGCCCTATAGCTCTTCTCTCTCCAATCTCCAAAATCCTAGAAAAATGCATCCACCTCCAACTTATGCCATTTCTGACTGAAAACCAACTTCTTAACCCTACCCAACATGGCTTCCAACCAGGACATAGCACCATAACAGCTCTACTCTCATTCTTAGAAACAGTCAATCAAGCCCGAGATTCTGGGAACTTAGTATCCACAGTGTTCCTAGATCTCTCTAAAGCATTCAACACTGTTTCCCATAAGTACCTTCTAAGTCACCTCTCAAACCTAAATCTCTCCCAAAGTACTCTTTCCTGGTTCTCAAGCTATCTGTCAGATAGATCTCCGGCTGTGAAATGGAAAAAAGGCACCTCACCTTTCTTACCCATCCATATCGGAGTACCACAGGGGTCCATCCTCAGACCAATGCTGCTTAATATCTTTATCAATAACTTTCACTCTGCTATTCCTAATGCCAAGGTCATCCAATATGCAGATGACTCTACACTTGTCTGCTCTGCCTCTAACCTCCCTGAACATCTATTTAAAACTCAGAATGTCTTCTTAACTAATGAGATATGGATATACCAAAATCAGATTTCTCTCAAAGCTAACAAATCTAAAATACTACTATTCACACCCTTAAAATCTTTCTCTTTTGATAAAAATTTCTTCCAAGTCCTTAGCCAAAGTAAGTCTCCAAACGAAGTAGTTCTCTTTGCCAAACTACTTGGTGTAACTATAGACAAACACCTCAAGTTCGAAATCCATATCAGCAAAATATAAAGAATACCCACCAAAAACTAGGTATGCTGTACAGGAACAACCACTTGCTCGCTATTTCAACCAGGCATACTCTTGCCTCCTCTTACCTCTTCCTCTCCCTTTTGTATGGCACTCCACTACTAGCTAACCTGTCCTCTTCCATCCCTTGCAATCTTGAAAGCTGTTATAACAACATTTCTAAATTTGCCACCAAAGCCAAATATTCCACTCATCACTGTGTTACCCTCCAATCCCTCAACTGGTTAGAATTCACAAATTACCTGGACTTCCTCCAGAACACTACAGCACATAAACTAATATTAAATCCAACCAAATGCCCCACTCTAACTAACATCCTTCCCCCATACACCCCAAATAGTACTCTCAGATCTGAACAACAAAACTTAATTACTGTCCACAAACCTAAACGTCCTGCTGGACAACTTCTCCTCTCCTTCTCCATAGGTAAGAAATGGAACTCTCTCCCTTCCACACTAAGGACAATGTCAAACACAAACAACTTCAAAACTCAGCTTTATACCTACCTCTCCTCCAAATGGAAATGTAACTGCATTCTCCCTACCTAGAACTCTTTAACAAAAGCCCCTGTCAGGATATCCTCCTGAGTTGCTAAGCACCTTATAGCTGGCTATAACCTTCTATAGATAATTCCCGTATGATCTTTCATACTCTATAAATATTGTAAATCGATTTTGACTTTTGACTTTAACTTTGTGAATTTGTTAAAATGTAGCTGCACAATATTTTTCCACAATGGGCAATATTGCTCACACTTTGTATTATTTGATATGTATTTGTACTTGTACTTTTATTTTTATTGGACTGCTATCTTTACTGTAATCTGTTTCATGGAGCTTTTCTCGCCAGGCCTCCACTGAAAATGGGCTCTCTGGGCCCAGTGGACTTCCTCGGTAATCAAACTGGAAACAAACAAATAAATAAATAAATAAATATATCTTTTGTTCCTGGAGTGGGAGAAAAAGACAGAATTATGTGACTGAATTTGTTGTGCATTCCAGAACTATTACAGTGGTATTCTTGACTACATTGACAGTAGAACACACATGCATGGAATACGGCCATAATGCATTTATGAAAACAGATGTCTGTAGGAATTAACAATGCTGCTTAACACTTTATTGGTATTGCTGATAAATGTCTGCTGCAGTAATAGACATAGGCAGACAATATCTGCCCATAGACTGGGCTACCTCAGCCATATACCTATATTACCTAAAGTAGGAGGAACAGAGAGAATTAGGTGATCGATATTAGCCTGGAAACAGCCTTGGACCATACTATGAGTTAAACATGACAGTTTGCAGGCCATTACTTTTGAATTCTACAGCTATTACTGTGTTACACTTGACTGCAGCAACCTTACCATAAACAAATAATGCATACAGCTCTACTGCAATGGTTATGACAAAACAATCCTGATGGATACCATTTTGCAAACTGTTATTGGTATTGTTTATATGTTGTTGCAATGCAGTTGTTATTGTCCATTTATTGCAGTACAGCTCTACTTGCCCATTTATTGCATTACAGTTCTACTTACCATTTATTGCACTACAGTTTTTATGGTGTATACTTTATTTGAGTAAATGCTTTACTCTTTCTTGCTTATTGCACTAGAGTTAGCATAATAAAGCCGTACATACCACACTCATGGCGCAACCTGGCCAGGCGCCCAGAATGGGACTCAATATTGTGAGCCCATTCAGCTGCAGCTGTTGGGAGAGAAGCACACAATTAAACATGCCAGTTTTGCAGACATTCAGCTTTCATATTGGTAAAACAGAGGAAAACAAAAAAAATTCCCAGCCCTAACTTCTTGGACCAAGGTGTACAAAGTTCCTCTCTTTCTCCTCTTTAGATCATCGTAATGGTGATGGCACTGCTCACCTGTGTGGGGGATACCAGTAACATTGGTGAGTGCTCTAGCCAACCAGTCCCAGGCCTTTGTCTTACACTCTGAGCCCTGGAAACCATGTTGCAGCAGCCTGGGTTGATGATTTTTTACCAGGAATCCAACAAAGACCCTGGACTCCTGAACACCCCACCTCTGTATCTGAAAGTGTGCATCTTCACCAGCACCACCTGCCATATCACCAGTTGATCAGACTCCAAAGACTGTTGCAGAATTCTCACTTATTGCACCTAATATAGGCTGTTTTCTTGCTCTTACATGTCACTGAGCAGCATTCAAAAAAGCACTGCATTGCTTAGCAGCACACAAACCACCTAAGCACAGCCAAGCAGTGGGAAAACTCGCATAACCGGGGGTTAGCTAAGCTTAGCAGCAAGCAAACAGTAGTAGCCATTAGCATGTTTAAGCAGTGCTCAGCTCAATGCAGTAGTCCTTATTTTACAAATTTGTTTTTAACATTAAACATATATAATACATTAAATTTTAGACATCATTGCTATGGACTCAAACCCAAGACCTACTAAACATTAGGCCATATCTCTACCCATTTAGCTACTCGGATATTATGAAAGCTAGTATACCTTCACATATACTACTGTGCTACCTGTTAGTGTTGCTAAGCACCATGCTGCTTCATGCAAACATGCTTAAATAGACCCAAACATAATCAATTACATCTGGTTTCTATTTTTAGATGTCTAGCAACTGTCAGCTATGTATGTATGAGCACCGCTCAGTTCTGCGGCGCTCCATGCTGCGTCGTGCAAACAACAATTAAAAAATAAAACAGAAAACATACAAAAATATTTCAAATAACAAAAACACATAATTATGATAATTAATTGCATCTGGTTTCTATTTTTAGATGTCTGGCAGGTGTCAGCTGTCTATATGTGAGCACAGCTTGGCATTGCTGCACTCCATGCTGGGAAAACATGCAAAAAATGAAAAAAAAAAGAATTAAAATAAAATATTACACATTTCATCCAATTCATAGCATTTCAGCAGTAGTGGGGAGTAGTACAGGCCATTCACAACCACGGGTAGTCTCTACACTTCTCCCTACAATGATTCAATAACCCTGTTCCTATGCCCTCCCTTGGCAACACACCATCATTAATATGCATAGCGCTCTGCTGAGGGGCAACTATGGCCCAGCACACAGACACATTCCACGTAGGCTCCACATGGAGCCTACATGGATTTTATTGAATCCTGGGGTATGTTTTTGTAAGAAAGGAAATGCTAACCTGAATGTCATGAACATTAATTCTTGATGAGATATGGACTCTTTACCTACACATCTGTATGCCATGTATGTGCCCACTCCATGGGGTCCCCTACTACTGCTGCCACCTGGAAAATTAGGACTTATACTGTGAAGTGCAGTGACAGCGTGGGTCACCTCACCACTAGACTGCTGCATGATCATTTTATGTAGAACACAACAGGCAATAAACATCCTGCATGCAGTACCTGGAGCATACTGAAGGGCAACCCCAGACTTACCCAGGCATCTGAAACAGCTTTTCAACATGCTAAAGATTCTTGCAATGACAAATCTAGTCTAGGACAGGTATGCATTCAAATTATTTTCTGTAACTCCTCGCAGATTTCTCACTGGTATCACGTTCCATGAAAAACAGAACAAAAAAACAAGAAAAGGGGAAGTAGGCAAAACAAAAGAAAAGTAGTTTAGTATTAAGCAATACATTGTACTGTGACTAACTAATCCACAGACCAACAAGAACATGTCTGGGCAACCAATCATGCAGGATGAGGAGGCAAAGTGAGCTGGTGTGCCAGATACAGGAATCATGTGCACTGCTAGCAAACATGTTTGTGATGCACCCCCATGCTTTACACACTACCTGGCAGTTGATGGAAAGGTAGCCCTCCCTGTTCTAATACTTGTCCCCAATGGAAATGATGGGGCCCTAATCGCAATATGGGTGCAATCTATGGCATCAAGCACCTCATGGAAAACTGTCCCAAGGTAACACTGGGAAATGGATGTACTGATCCATATATGCCAAGAGTACATCCAGAAATTACTTAAGTAGTCCTGTGGCAGAAGCCTGAGAAGTACCCAACTTGTCCCCAGTCTGTCTCTGGAAGGTCCCCATGCCAAGTACAGTGAGGGCTTGACATACCTGAGTATCCACAGGAACAGGAATGTCATGCATCTCTCCAGTACCCATATGGAGGGCAACACATGCTCACTAAGACCCTTACAATATTCCTGTCCACTCTTAACATCGAGGATTTCCTAATTATCAAAATTATGATGAGTTTCTCACTGTGTATTTCCTTACTGTTTTGGCTGGTGAGTGCTGCTGGTTGCCTGCAGTTTGGGCTTATCCAAGATAAGTAGCTCACACTGAGAAATAACAATGATTGCACCAAGACAGAGCATCTTTGTCTATTGCAAAGTAGATAGAAAATCTGTGATTCCACCTTTTATAACAAGTCTTTACATGGTGCAAACATGTGTCAAAATGTGATTATGAATGACAAACAGGAGGGAGGAAGACTTATTACCATATAATATTTTAAATCATATCTCTTTAGCATCGCAATACTACTTCATTTGTATAGCTGTTTTCACAGCCATTGTGCATTAAATGTCTTAAAATGCCTTTGCTGCACTTACTTGTGAACAGTATTGATTGCCTTAACTCTTTTGTGTAACAACTATGAATATAAAAAAAAAACACCAAAAAGAACTCAAATCCAATAAATTATTAAGTGGTCTTGTCCTTTTAACTAGGAATTCATCAAAATAATTAAACCATCATAAAGTGAATATTTAAACATTAAGTTATAGGATTCATTTAAAATGATCTGAACAATCAGTCAATTAAAACTATTTAAAGAAGTATAACCAAATACAACTGGATTTCATCTTTTTAGACCTTGTGACTTTAAAAAACTTTTTACATTAATAATACACTTTAAACACAGGGGTCTGTCTGCTTGAAATGTTAATTGCCACACTGTTTCCCTTTCTTCAACTTCATTTCTAAAAGCACTTTCCCTCAACTTTTTGTCAACCTTCCCCAACACAAGAAAGAAATTTCCCATGTTCTTGATTGTCTAAAATGTGTCTTTATAAAGTGTTGTTTGCATTCTTCAGTTTGATGGCATACAGATGTTCTAAAATATGTTTATTAAATTCACAAATTGTCACACCAATAGAGTCCATTGCAATAATCACACAAATCCACATATAGGATTGTTATAAGTAAATCTACTATTACCCCAGCTAATTACCATGTCGATAATACACTACTAAGAGTCAAAACAGTGGTCAGGGATATGGGTATGCCCATACACAGTAGCCTTGCCTTCAACTACCATGTGGCCACAGTGGTGAGCAAATCCTTTTATGTTGTAAAACTTATAAGTAAGGACATAGTATCTACGTCTAAAGAGTACATTATCTCACTGTACTCTGCCCTTATCAGACCAATCATAGAGTATAATACTTCCATTAGTATGTACCTGACCAGGCATATGCAGCAACTAGACTGACCTCAGAGGTTCCTTACAAAAAGAATACAAGGCATAATGAACCTGCTTTATGCAGAGCACCTTAAAGCCCTTTCCATCTACTCAGTTTCCCAACAACTGCTGAGGAGTGATTTATGCCTGGCTTACACGACATTGTCAAACCCCACACTTCTGAATCTCCTGCATATTCATAAGTCAAAGAGTACCAGAAATACAAGGTCTAGTGACTTGAATTGTGTCTGTGAATTAAACAGAACATGGTAGACAGACAGATTTGTGTCCCAGAGACTGCCGCTCCTATGGAACAGGCTTCCCACCTATGTGAAGCAGAATTCATCTATTGCCCAATTTAAGCACAACCTAGACAAGTCGATGGGGAATGTGATATTTATACCAGGCCTGGCACCCATGTCCCTTATGGACAGAGGTAGCTTATAAATGCCTGGCCCTCAATGTCCTATCTGAATACAAGACATCATTATTCTTTTGGGAAAACTTTACTAGGCTTAGAAAGGCCATCTAGATCATTAACCTAGTAACAACTTGTGAATCTATGAATCTATGGAATTGTGCAATTTATTGCTTTTGGGTAAAATAACATAACTCCCTTCCATGAAATCCCACAACTATAGGCTCACATTTCTTTATTACTGGGAACCCAATCTAATAATGTGTTGCCACATTCAAGAATGTATTTAAGATTGAAAATACTTTTATAAACAATACTCTGCCAATCACCTAAAACTTTAACTCAATTTCCCTGTATAATTTTTCAATTTATTTTTAAAATCTTACATATAACTTCAGCATCTACAGACATATCAACATTAAAAGATCTTTGTTTGTTGGGTGAAGTTTTATACTTTTTGCTACAGTTGAACCCTTCAAATAAAATCAGTTATATTGTCAATAATATGCTTATGTTTAACTAGGTCTTTGTAAATATAACCTCCTTCTAAAAGTAACTCATTGATTTGATTTATTTCAAGTAGAAATTGTTCATTGTTAGTAGTATGTTGAAACACTCTAAAAAGCTGCTGTCTTAGGTATATACTATTTGATAAAATACAGGTGGCCTCCTTTATTATGCAAATAATTGTTACCTGTGGTTTCTTCAAGGTACACTTTACCTCCAAATGTCTTCTCATTCACATTCATAGAAATGTTATCACTGAAAAGGTTAATGTTTGTGCCCCCCCCATTAGGAATTCCAAAAAGTTCTAATATTATTAAGTTGTTCAATAAAGGTATCCACTTCTGAATTACTCTCACTCCAAATAAAGAACAAATCATCCACAAATATAAAAAAAATTGTAACTTTATAAAATAAAGGTGCATTTAATAAAAATTCAATATCCCAACACCCCATAACTAAATTAGCATATGAGGGTACTACAGTTGCTTACATTGCCACATCTCTACTTGCTGATAATAACAGTTCACAAACAAAAAAATTAAATTATATTGTTTAACACAAGTTCTAACAGTCTACTAATTTGTGTTGGGCTTCTTGCTATTCCATTTTTAATAAAAAAAGAGTTGATAAAATTGATCCCCTCATTCATGGGAATTGAAGTAAACAGAGACTTAATATCACTAGTAAAACACTATGTCTCATCACCTCTGAATTCATATGCCCTAAGCTTATCTAAAAACTCCAAGAGACTTTAATAAAAGTCCAATTAATTACATAATACCTTATGTAGCTGAACTAGCAATGGACACAATTAGGTCTAAATGGAGGTTGTATCTTTTTTATGAATTTTATGAATCCTGAATAGAATTCCTATTCTTAGATTAGAATTATACATATGATGATATTCTTCTGGCTGTAAAAAAACTGTGCAAAAATAAATCTAACAAAATATTACCTATGAGTTTATATTATAAGTGTATTTCAGATAGCGTAACCAATTTATATTCCAATTTGCTAATCAGCAGCTTTTTCATAGCATCAAAATAATCTGTTTTATGCATAACAGCTATAGCCCCACCTTTGGCAGCCTTCACATACCTTGTTTTGGTGTTCTCTTGCAATAATTTCAGACAGTGTTTTTCATCTTTAGTTAGATTGTAATAATTAAAAACTGGTTTGTTTTGGAAGGTATCAACAATTAACTTTTCACAAATATCATTAAAAGTCTGCAAATTAGCTTTTAAGGGAGGAATAATTAGATATGGCCCCAGGAATCATCAAGCCATTTTTTCCGTGCAGGAACAGTGTAGCCGTTCCTGCATGGAAAATGGCTGCCGAGCGATCCAGCAAACAGCCAATCTGATATGCACGAGCTTGCCTACACTGTACCTGCACAGATATGGCTGCAGAATGCTGGTGAAAACCATACCAATGAGGTGAATTAGTGATTCACAAAGCAACCAGGTATCCATTCAGGAACAGTGTTATTTGCAGAAATGTATTCAGTTACTGACCGAATACATTTCTGCAAATAACAAAACATAGGCATGACAGCTCTCAAAAAAGCATGTATTAAGGCAATTAGGCATGCCAATGGCCAAATATATGGCCATTGACATGGAAAACCGTTTCTGTTTCACAAAAATCAAACTTTTTTTTTTTGGCCGATCTCGGCCGTTTAAGCATAGGGCAGCGGAGCACAAATGGATCAGGCAGAAAATAAAAAAAAGGTGAAAACTCAATTTTAAGGAAAATCTGCATTTTGCCATTATAGTCTATGGCAAGCAGAATGAAAATAGTACCAGGTATCAGTGGTTGTCAAGGGGAAAGGATATGTGTAAGTGCAGGAACTATGGACTAAGGCAGTGGAGTATGCAAATGAAAGGAAATTTACTGAATCACAGAAATCTTCTAAGTCCCAAACTGCAACTAACCGTGTAGGTGCTCTAGCATGATGGTATAACTTAGAGGAGCAACAGACATGAAAAGGGGATGTGTAAGGCATCTTATAAGTACATTGGAGCCCTAAGGTGCAGAGATAAGCTTAGCTAAGCACAGCTAAGCAGCAGGGTGTGTCTGAGGCTGTATTGTATTATTCCATGAACTGAGAAGCGTGTTTGCGCCCAGGGGAGGGCCATTTCTTACTGTTTATATTAGCTACATCGGTTTGCACCTCAGATCTTAAAAGGGAAGGAAATAGGAAGGGGAAAAAGAAAAAAAAGGAAAAATAGCAGAATTAAAGCAATCAAGTACAAATAACATAGTTGGCAGGTGGAATGCATCATAGTCAGCCAATTATATAGGCAGCATCTGTAGCACAATAGTATAAAGCATGGAAACACCTTATAGTCTGTTTTTTCCCACAGACTCTGCACCATCGGTGTACACATGTGGTGGAATTTTAACTGGAAAATGTTAGGGGCTGCCATTGCTTTGATCCATCGGTATGTGCTAGAGGCTGAGGGTGGAGAGGAGGATAATACTGACAGCTGCCACAGACCGAGGAGGTGGAGAAGAGTGTTCAGACCCAGGGTAACTTACCAGGAGCTACATGATCTGGAGAAAGTAGAGTGCTACAGGGTGGACAGAGACATACTTAAGCAAATCACAGAGCTGTGCCATCCTCAACTCAGAGCTAGAACCAACAGAGGGGAGCCCATCCCAGTGGATACCAAGGTATGTATTGCCTTAAGAATTATAGCTACAGGTACTTTTCAAAGACCTACTGGGGACATCACCGGGGTCTCTCAGGCATCTGCATCCAGAGTACTCCATCAGTTCTTGGATGCCATGCTACCACATGCCGGGGAGTACATTTACTTCCCCAACACCCATGAGGAGAGGACCAACAATATGCATCTCTTCCCTATGTAGCAGAATACCTGGAGGTACTGGGTGCCATAGACTGCACGCACATCCATATCAAAGCACCACCTGGTGAACAGGATATGGTCTACATAAACAGATTCCCCTCCATCAACTGCCAGGTCATGTGCAATGCCCAGGGCATTATCATGAATGTGTGTGCTGGCAGCCCTGGAAACTATCACGACTCCCACATCTGGCATTCACCACAGATGTACCATGCATTTGCCAGTGGGGGCATCCCATATGGCCATCTAGTGGGGGATGCTGGCTATACACTGGAGCCATGGATGATGACACCCATCAGAAATGCAGACACACGCACACACACACACACACACACACACACACACACACACACACACAAAAGAATGCCATAATGAGGCGCATGCACAAACTAGAATCATTATACAGCATGTGTTTTGGATGCTCAAGTCACAGTTCCGCTGCCTTGACATATCTGGTGGAGCCTTGCAGTACTCTCCAGTCACATGTGTACACATGTTCATAGTATGTGCCATGCTACACAATATGATCCTGTGGAAACAGCTTCAGCAGGAACAGCATGGGGAAGGGCCACAGAGCCACCCACCATTGCCAAGGTCCCCACAGACACAGAGGGATTCACAGGAGGAGGCACCTGAGCATGCTCCTGTAGGCAGACATAGGTGTGCCCAGTATGCTCAGGCCTTGGCCAAGAGGCAACGCATAGCACACACACTGACACTGTAGAGACCCCAGGGACTGACACCTCTCTCTGACTCAAACACACAGTAAAATGAATGACACACACATCACATTACCTGTAACTTACCATGTATAGGCAACGTACTGTGTGCATCCAACATAGGTGGTCATCAAGCACCGTCCTCACAACTGCCACAAGCACAAGGTAAGTCAGTCTTCTTAACAATAAATGAATGGATTAGTATGTTTTGCTAGCATATCTATAGTAATGCTGCATGCATGCAAGGGAATGTGTGCCCTACAGGGATAGCAGCACACAACTGACAGCTATGTGGGACAACAGGAAATGTCTGGCCAAACTAACCTCCACACACACTATGCAGTACTACCCAAGGTGGCAAATCCCTTCACAGTACATGTGTGGGGACAACTAACTGGGGGGGGGGTCATAGGTCACAGGCATGGATGTCAGTGGAGGGGACCCATACCCACCCCTCACACCCACATACCACGTCAGCTGTAGAAAACCACAGACAAATGTCTGTTAAAGGCACACAAATGTTGAATTTCCCCCCTACAGACTCACACAGTGATAACACAACAGGACATGCAGTTGCAGTAAGGCTATGAAGAGTAAGAAGTCTAAAACTCAAATGTATTCCAGTACAATCTGACCTAGCTTCTTTATTGATATGCGTCTAGACCTCAAAACAGGGCACAATAGTATGGTAAATGGAACCAAAATGTAAAGCAAATATCAGCACTGTCTGTGCAAATGTGTACAGTTGACAGATGTGCCCCCCCCCATATACCCACACAAATGCAGTATCATGCATGTTTTCTGGGCAATAGCAGCATAGCACACACTGGTAGGGCTGTACCAATGCACATGAAAACATGTTGCCTGTCCACAATATGCAGGGGTAAATGAGCTATGTGTATGTGTGGTTAATACTGTCAGGATCTGGCCAGTACATTCTCCTGGCAGTCATCTTGTAGTGCCCTAGGTACAGTGCCATCTTTGACAGGGCAATGTGCAGATAACTGCAGTGCCACCTGTTATGCATGTCAGTGATACCCACTGCTCTGTCACTGATATAACTGGAAGTTACAGTGCTATTTGGAATATACTACACATGTAAGTGGCATCTTGAATGATGTGTAGCTGTGGTGTCAAGGCTTTGGTGAATATAAATGTTTTTTGGTACTGTTGCCAGTGGTTATTCTCAATAATTGTTTTATCTTATGTTTGCTTTTATATATAATGGACATGCCTGCATAGTAGAATGCACTCTGTACCCACAGCCATATCTCTCAACATCTGACAGCAAGATGTCTGGAGAAGGGCAGAAATAAAAGTGGAACAAATGCACAATGATAGGCATGTGTTGTAAATATTGCCCTTACATACTGAGAAAGCTGGTAGGGTGAGGGGTTTTCAGTAGCATGAATTGTCTAAAGGTTATGAAGTCTGAAACAGTAATGTCTGTCATTATTTTGTAACATCGCTCTTCAATTATATGTAACTGACTTGCCATAAAACCACAAGTTTATGTAGAAAAGATGAAACCTCTAGTCAAACACCTGGGCAACCTACCAAAAAATGTACAGGGGAGAAGTATGCTCACACAAGGATATGACATCTCAGGTTAGAAAGATACCACACAAGCTGGAGATCCCCAGCTAGTATATCACCAGGTTGCTGGACTGTTTACACAGCCATATCATTACTAATTTGGCCATAGTCACACCTCACAAATGGCCTTGTTGGCAAGAATTTACATAGCTGCCCTCATAATATTGGTCTATGCATCATACAACTAGTATTCCTCTGGTAAAGCACTGTGATGATCTGAGGATGTCTGGCACTAGGCAATGATACAATACATTGCAGTTTCAGACTACAGATATGTCAGAAAATGTCTGCTAAACAAAACAAGTATCCTGTGGGAAGTCCTGTGTACTCCTGAGAGGTATGGCTGTAGCACACAAAACCCTGGTCTGGAGTACACCTATCTCTGGATTGGAGTCCCACTCTAACTATAGATGATCACACCGGACATGCACCTATACTTAGAGAATCTCAGGACATGTTGGAACCCACATTGGAATATATGACTGTATTGTGTATATATGTCTGTGCATATAGACAGCTATGTACACCTCAACTGTCCCCCCACACAAACATCAGACAGGATTACCCTCAGCTAGCTGTAGGTGGCCCATATGCGATATATCTGCATCTGTTGCTTGAGATACACACACACACACACACACACACACACACACACACACACACACACACACACACACACACACACACATATATGGGGAACAGATAACATATGTCAAACATACACACACATAGATGTGGGGAACAGAGAGACAGACAGTGATAGAGAGAGAGAGACACAGGGGGACACAGACAGAGTGAGTCACACACACGGATACCCTGAATGGCATACAGTGATGTCCTGCTGTGGACAGTGACATGCCAGTTGTAAACAGTTGCATATGCCAGCATAAAAGGTGAGCCCATTGTGTAACAGTACTGAGGTGTGGTTTATCATATCACATCACTTACCTGTGTGTATATGTGTGTTTGTAGGCCTAAGTATTAGGAGATTCTTCCCACTCAGTACACTTCACATTGCCCTACTTCACAAGATCTGCTGCTGTCATTCACCTTAGAAGTACCATTGGACACCAATCAACCCTATAAGCTCTGTAGCACATGCAATAACTGCATAACACTATAGTACAAATAACTAGATAGGTAGGGGTTCTAATCTCAATACTGGTAACTGTGTGTGTGTCTGTGTGTGTGTGTGTGTGTGTGTGTGTGTGTGTGTGTGTGTGTGTGTGTGTGTGTGTGTGTGTGTGTGTGTGTGTGTGTGTGTGTGTGTGTGTGTGTGTGTGTGTGTCTGTGTGTGTGTGTGTGTGTGTGTGTGTGTGTGCGTGTGTGTGTATATGTGTGTGTGTGAGAGAGAGAGACAGTTGTGTATGTGAGAGTGAGGGAGTGTTTGTAGGTTAAACAGTTTTAGGCCATTCCCACCCACAACACTTCCCAATGCCTCAATTTATCAGTCCTGCTGATGTCATTCTCCTTATTAGCACCTTTGGCCAGTTGTCAGCCCAGTAAACTCTGTAGTGCATTTGATAAGTGTGTAAAACTATACTGCAAATCACTAGGTAGACAGGAGTTCTAATTACAGATCTTGTAAAGGAGTGTGTGTGTATGTTTGTAAGCAGAAGGATTTTGATAAGTCTCCCACCCACAACGCCCATCATTCCCACCCACAGCACTTCCCACTGCCTCAATTTATCAGTCCTGCTGATGTCATTATCCGTATTGGCACCTTTGGCCAGTTGTCAACCCAGTAAACTCTGTAGTGCATTTGATAAGTGTGTAAAACTATACTGCAAATCACTAGGTAGACAGGAGTTCTAATTCCAGATCTTGTAAAGGAGTGTGTGTGTATGTTTGTAAGCAGAAGGATTTTGATAAGTCTCCCAAACACTGACCTGCTTTATAAGTCCTGCTGATGTAATTCCCCTTATCAGCACCTTTGGCCAGTTGTCAGGCCAGTAAGCTCTGTAGCACATGTGATAACTGTGTATTGCTATTGTACAAATTACTAGCTAGACAGGGGTTCTAATCTCAGATCTGGCAAAATAGTGTATGTTTGTCAGAAGAAATGTTTTGATAAGTCTCTTGCCCACTGTTCTACTTTATTACTCCTGCTGATGTCATTCCCCTTATCAGTACCTTTGGCCAGTTGTCAGGACCATAAGCTCTGTAGCATGTGTGATAGTTGCATAACACTATAGTACAAATAACTAGATAGGCAAGGGTTCTACCCTCAGATCTGGCAAATATGTGTGGCGGTATATAAGTGTGTGTGTGTAAGTGTGTATGCTTGTAGGAAGAAGTATTTTGATAAGTTTCCCACCCACCGTCCTACTTTATCAGTCCTCCTGATGTCATTCCCCTTATGAGCACCTTTGGCCAGTCATTACCCCAGTAAGCTCTGTAGGGTGTGCGATAACCGTGTAACACTATAGTACAAATAACTAGATAAGCAGGGATTTGACTTTCAGATCTGGCACATGTGGGTGTGTAAGTTTGTATGTTTGTAAGAATGTCACTCCCCTTATAGGTTCATAGGTGTGTACTAGGCTAATTGCCCTGGAGCTTTTTCAAGCCTAGCCCATAGAAGTGCCCTGACATTGTGCCACCCAACATTAGTTCCCAGTGCCTCCATCAAGTAGAGCCACTGGAGTGATCCCTGGGGTGTACCTTCTATTTCCCATCCACTCATCAAGATTTCATTGGAACAGGGCCATCTAGGTGCTTTTCTTGACATGTATGGGAAGTCTATTCCTGGGCATGTGCAGTCTCTGGGTGAGAAACCTGTCCCTCCAGCATGTTGTGCTGATTGTGGTTATGAGGTCAAGGTGCCTGCAGTAAGTGGTGCAGAGGGATCAGGATGTGTTCAGATGTAGCATTTCTAAAAGAGCTGGGTCAGATATGGCTTTGCAAGTCAAGCATAGATCGCCTCTAAGTAGGTGATATGAGACAGGCAATAGCTGGAGTCTTTTGAGTCTGTCTGTGTAGGACATGTTTAATGCCTATGATCCTCTTTGTGAAGTACTTCTATGGCCTCTCCAGCTGTGCAGGTGTCTAGTGAGGTACATGCCAAACGATCCATTATAATTGATGATTGGTCTAATGAAGGAAGAGTACACAGAGGCGATGACCTATTTCTTCCTGGATGCAAAACCCTTAATAATGAGATGTGCCACATAGAAGGATTTCCTGACCACAGTGGCAATCTGGTGGTTAAAGGAGAGGTTGCTATCAACCTGTGTCCCCAGATCTCTTATAATGCCTACAGTGTTCAGTGGGTTCCATTGATGTGGTACTTAGTGGGAACTGAGTTTTTACCAAAGGGACTGATGATGCATTTTGTGGTGTTAAGCTTCAGGCCATAATTTCCACACCAGTCAGAGGTCTCGATGAGGCCTTTCTGAAGGATGTCTGCACACTTGTGTAGTTAATGATGGCTCCCAGCTTGCAGTTGTCTGTGAACTTGGTCAGCCAGAGTTCCTTTGTGATGGCCTGGACTCCTGAGAAGTAGATGCTGAACAGGAGAGTACCCAGGAGTGATCCCTGTGGGACTCCACTCATGACTGGCTTCCAGTCTGACTTGGAGCTCACTACTTTCACACTGTGTGTTTTGTGAGCCAATTTGCAACCCCCCTGATGATATAGGTGTTGATGCCTAGTTTGGTGGGTTCATCAATTATACCTGTCTGAGGAATGGTATCAAGAGCCTTGGCCAGATTGATGTAGGTTGTATGCAGTGCCTTACTGTCATACACAACCCTGTTGACTGACTCAAAGAAGTCAACCAGGTAGAGCAGGCATGATCTCCAAGCCAAACTGTGTGGGGTCCAGAGTTAGGAGATGTTTGTCGATCAGGTCACTGATGATGCACTCCATTGCTGTACATATCAGACTTGTCAGGCTAATGGGCTGATAATTCCACAGGTCTGTACTCGCTACCCCTTTATGGAGAGGGATGACTGTAGCAGTGCACCATTTGGGAGGGACAAAGCCTGAGGTGAGGCTGTGACTAAACAGGGCACACAGATGTGGTGCCAGATATCTTTGTAGCTCATGGAGAACACAGCCTTGGATACTTTTGGGTCCCATGGAAGCTGCATTCTTGCCTGTGCACAATGCAGGTTTAACCTGGGCAGCAGTAATCCTGGGTGCCTGGCATTCTTCTGACATTCTGATTGTTCCCCTGGGGGGGGAGAGAGGGGAAAAACTGGCACTGAATGTTTTCTCAAGAATGTTGGCAATATCTGTGGGCTCAGTATAGGAGGTAGCATTGTGCAGTAACTCAGAGCACTTCTGGGTATTGCCATGGAGGTTCTGGATATAGCTATCAAAGGCTTTGTGGTTGTTCTCAGTGTCTGCTGCAATTTTGCCATCATAGCTGGCTTTAGATAATTTCATGAGGGATCTCAATTTGTTGTTGAGACTAATCAGGGAGTTTTACATCTCCTGGGACTCCACCTTTGTCTGCAACAGTTTTGTCCTTATGTTGGACAGATTATTAATGGCAGGGGACCACCAGATTGGCCTCCAGTGTTTGGAGGAGAGTGTCATGGTTCTGTTGTGTATGGCTAGTTCCATGCATTGATGTACATGTTTGTACAGTGCGTTTGTATATCTTTTGGCAGTCCTGTAGGTATTTTCCATTAGTATGGATGCTGCAAAGTTAGCCACCTCTGTTTTTAGGAGTCCAAAGTCAGCTTTGGAGCAGTTTTTCAAGGTGGTTACCTTTGTTGGGGGTGTGGGTGAGATGTAGATTTCCATGGTGATTACTCTATGTTGGATCTTAACAGGTAGGGATTGACTAATGTTGTCAAGCAATGGTCCCATATGTTAGTAATCAACACAGGTCAAGGATGTGGCTTCCTCTACTGGATGTCAGAATGAGCTGGTCCAGGGCATTGGAACTGATGAATTCCACAAAGCGTTGGGCCAGTATATTGGTGCTTGAGTATCTTTCCCAGTTGATAGAGGGGTAGTTGAAGTCTTCTAGTATGAGAGTGTTAAGTTGGACCTTGTTAGATTCCAGGGTGTTGAGGAATGTGGATTGAGAGACTAGAGACATGGATGGGGGCCTATAGCAGGCTATCACCTGGATTGCACTATTACCCATTGTCAGTTGTACTTGAAGTATCTCAGATGTCTGGAGGCGTGCATATCCTGTATGAATATGAAGACACCACCACATTTGGAGTTGTGGTCCATGTTTTGGGGTTGACAAGTATGGAATGAGTTATAGCCTGGTAGTGCAGTGGTGCTGTCTGCTGCTGTAAACCAGGTCTCCATTACAGCACAAATGTCATTTTATTATCCATTTTGAGGAATGTTTCGAGTGACTGCATCTTGAGATGTAGATGTCTAGTGTTGAGCAGCATGACCCTCAGATTGCATTTCTATATAGCTGTTATGGTGGTAATTTGATTTGGAACACCACCTAAAAAGGCTCTATAGGGGTGGCAAGACACATAGCCAGCACCTGGAAACTCAGGGGTGACAGATGCAGGCCATTTCTGACAAGCCATCACAGTCTGTCAGTCATTTTATCCCAAGCTGGCAGATACTGGATCCCTTGAGAATGACTCCAGACACTTAAGTCAATTGTTGAAGTCAATCATTTCTTGTTTGTACTGTGGTATCATTCTGGGTGACAGTAGTACACTGCTCAGGGCTACTGTCATACCTGCCTGGCCCACATAGTTTGAGTGCCCCACCATGTCTCTGTTCATGTAAAGTGCCCCACTATGTCTTTGTTCATGTAGTCCAGGGTGGTGTGACTCAGGTCATTCACACACACATGCACAATGCCAGAGTGATACTTGCAGTTGTTGTGGAGTGACCTGACGGGGTGTGTTATGTGCTGGATTCTGACACCTGATAGACAGCTGACTGTTACCTTCTCCATGTTCAACCTAGTGAGTGGGACATCTGTGTGCCTCACTATTGAGTCACCTGTGATTACTGTATTGGGTAAGGTGGTTAGCCTTAGGAGCTTAGGTTGAGGGGCACACTGTGTAGATGAGATATGTGTCTTGTGGTTTGTGCTGTGTTGTGGTGGTCAAGTGGGTTTCTGTCTTGGGGTCTCTGTTGTTTGGGTAAATGTCTATTGATTGCCTCAGTGAAGATGGATGTGTGTTTTTTGTTTGTATGTCAGAGTTGTAATAGTGAGTGTTCTAGAGGGGTATGTGTTCCATGTGGTGTGGTGTAGGTGTTGACCCTTCTCCTCTTGACCAGCTTTTCCAGTCATCGCTTGAGAGTGCATATCTTCCAATTCATTGATATAGGGGTATCTCTCACAAGTCTGAGTGTTGGGAGTGTAGAGGAGAGGGTTTTTCTGTGTACATGAGACAGTTGCAATAGTGCCTTAGAATGTCCAAGTGCACCAGGTTAATGGGCAACAGCACAGATAACTGCACTTTAATCATGCCAGGAGGGGTGATCATAACTACTAAGTACTGGAGCTAATTCCATGAGGAACAAATACTGCTGATGGCTCTCAGGTGTTCCCAAATAATTGATACAAAAACCTGTTGAAGTGTAAAGCTATTAGGCTATTTGAAGTGCAAGAGAGAAGGAGCTAGCAACATCCAATGAAAAATTGAAGGCAGACTTTCTGGCACCTGCAATAGTTTACCTCAGCTGTGCAGTAATCAGCACCTTTGGCCAATTTCAGCCCAGTAAGCTCTGTAGCACTTGCGATAACTGTGTAACACTGCAGTACAAATAACTAGAGAGGGAGGGGTTCTAATCTCAATACTAGCAAGTTCGTAACACTATAGTACAAATAACTAGATAGGCAGGGGTTATAATCACAATACTGACAAATAAGTGTGTGTGTGTGTGTGTGTGTGTGTGTGTGTGTGTGTGTGTGTGTGTGTGTGTGTGTGTGTGTGTGTGTGTGTGTGTGTGTGTGTGTGTGTGTGTGTGTGTGTGTGTGTGTGTGTGTATGTGTATCATATACTGCTTGTGTTATACCATTTTGATATGCGTACCATCCTGTAAACTTCCCATCACCCTACTTTACTAGGCCTGCTGATGTCATCCATCGTAGAAGTACCTTGTGAGTAAGGGAAATCATGTAACCTCCATGGCACGTCTGATAACTGCATAACACTGTCATAGAAATAACTAGGTAGGTAGGGGTTTTAATCTCAATACTAGCAACTATTTGTGTGAAAATCATATACTGTGTGAGTTATACCATTTTGAGTTGTGTACCACCCTGAAAACTTCTCATCACCATACTTTACTACCTTGGGAGTAGGTGAAATCATGTAAGCTCTGTGGCATGTCTGATAACTATGTAACACTATAGTAGTAATAACTAGATAGGTAGAGGTTCTAATCTTAATGCTGGCAACTCTGTGTGTGTGTGTGTGTGTGTGTGTGTGTGTGTGTGTGTGTGTGTGTGTGTGTGTGTGTGTGTGTGTGTGTGTGTGTGTGTGTGTGTGCTTGGGTGAAGATCATATTCTGTTTGGCTGATACCATTTTGATGTGTGTACCATCCATGCCTGTTTACCACTTCCCGATGCCATTAATTTATATACCGTGGTAACGGCATCTGACTCACATGCAGCATGTTAAACTATTGTGCAGGCCATACCACTCATCTGTACAGATGTGTATCGAATATCCAGATGTTTGAAACCTATATGTGGTCCCTTAACAATGCCCTTGTATGTGATATTGTTGCCAATTTGGCCACAGTGAGTGTAGTGACACACATGCCAGCATCAGGTATCATACCTGACTGAAACATCATGCTGATGCAATGTCTGCTACTCTAGCACTTGTCCAAGCTTGTAGGAGCAATGTTTGACTCCACATGCTATTTCTGGTGGGTTATCTTACCTTCCATGAAGGTATTCAGAACATTACGTGTTGTAAGAGGGAGTGTATTAAGTCCCATGCATATAATCTATGTGGGGCATGTCATGTGTATGTAGCTCTGCAGTACATCAAAGTTGAAATGTAGGTTTACTAATCTGTCTATTGCCAACTGTGTTTGTGTTACTGTGTGCACATCCCCTGTGTCAGTCCTTACTGTGTGTATGCAAAGGATATAGCATTTTGTCTCCCTTTTCCACACGGTGAACTCAGGAATACATATCACAAATTTGTCATACACAATAACATGCATGCCCTCATCAACTGCATCATGATTGAGTGTATGGGAAAGAAGTGGCAGGGCCAACAGGTGTTGACAGGTGAATATGCTGCAGTTAATGTAATGGTTATGCTTGTAAGTGACCTGCTGACAGTACTGCAGTAATCTGTTCTGTATGTATGACCCTGTGGTACTACACAACACTGAGGTGACATGTCTGAAGGCTACCTGTCTGTGACAGGGAATATGTATGCAAAGTCACACTGTCTGACAAATGTATCCCTCACACACTGTTGCATGCATACACACCTGGTACATGTACATATAAAGCTGTACCTTGCCTATGACACTGTCAGTGTATTCCTACTCTGCCATACACCCTCTTGGGAATGTCTGCATGGCCACAGCATGCAGATACACAGATACCTGGAACAGAAACAGAATACAGCATGTCAGACTACATTCAATCAGTGGTACTAACAGCAATAATGTATCCTGGCTAATAAGGCACATGTGCCTGTACGTGTACCAACAACAAATGCAACCAGACAGCACCATACATAGCATTATATAGTTACACTGTACTATATTCACCCTGTGCATCAGACCCATCACAGGATCTCATACATTTGGCAGCAATATGTACAGAACCTGCACATGTACATTGAATACTAGTAGCCACTATTCACAACCACACCATACCCCTGTTCTCTATCAGCAATGTATCAGCTTGCATTGCACGCCTGGTCCTGATGTGTCATAGTCCCCCCAATGAGGGCCAGTTAATTGAATAATCCTCTATTCCTTATTCAGGTCTATGTAGATGGGTGACATTGGCCATCTTCCATGTGGATGGGTTGTGGATGTTGCTGAGGCTGGGTATGACTGTAGTATGTAATGGAGCTGGGAGCACATGCCTGAGTTCATGTAGAATGCAGACAGGGATGTTATCATATCCCATGGATACTTACGTTTGTTGCCTTTCAGTAGGCAATATGTACCTGCTCACTGGTGATGAGGGGAGGGGTGTGGGTGCTGTGCATATCCATCTATAGTGATGCTGAGCCAGGGGGTGATTTTTGCCCTAACCCTATCTGCAGCAGGTTGGCTATAGCTATGTTGTGTGTGTATGTGGTCTGATTGACCACCATTACAGGTTAAGATGGCCTTGTGATTGGCCTTGGTGGATGTGTCCAATTTGTACTCATAGTTACTCTTACAGTAATCCACCTGTGACCTTATATGTTTGTTCAGACAATGGCTGACTTGATGCCAGGTAGGTGCCTGCTTTTCCTTTGCCCTGTACAGCCAATATAGGGACCAAGTCTGTGGTTTGTGTATTGCTGCCATCTAGCAAAGGGGATTACTCTACTTTGGTTGAGGCAGGTTTTACAAGTAAGGTATTGCTGAGTCCATACAACAATGTAGGTGTTCAGATAGCTGTTTGGAGTAGGCATGGACACAAAGTTATAACACAGTTGGACACCTCTCCAAATTCAAACTGATAATCATGTTTGTTGTAGTACCCATGGCTGTGTAAGGGCAATGCAACAACCAGTACCTGTATAAATGTCACTCTGTTGGATGCAAAGTAACTAAGATTACATATGTATGCAACATGTACAGCTTAATTAACTGACATTTTGCATCCCATGTCTGCTGTTATGAGGCAGCCAGATACACCTACTCATACTTGCATGTGCAGAGGTAATACCTGAGATACATTTCTGTTCTATGTCAGTATGGCACACTGTATTCACACTCTTGCTGCCCAGTCATTCCTCTCAACCTGTTACAGCAGGACATCTGTAGAATGACACACATACATGGTGGGCAATGGGACAAAATTAGTGACACTATCTTAATATTGCTGTAACACACTTGAGTCATTTGATAGTACAGTAGCCTTTGCATTGACAGGCATACCCTGGAGGATGTACAACACTCATATGGAAGAAAGAGTGGAGAAAGTCTAGGAGTGTGATAGTGAGGGTAAGAATGTTTAATGTTGGCAGTATGACTGGTATAGGGACAGAGATAGCTGATGTAATGGCCAGCTGAAGGCTGATATATATTGTGTGCGTGCAAGAGACCAGATGGAAGGGCAGTATGGCTAGGTGTATGGGAGGCAGGTCACAATTGTGCTATCATGGTGTGGATGGGAGGAGAAAGGGGGTAGGGGTTATCCTGAATGAACAGTATGATAAGAGGTTTTTTGATGGATGAAATGAGTGCCTGATAGAGTGATGCTTATGAATTTGGAAACTGATGATGTAATGATGACTGTTGTTAGTGGATATGCTACGCAAGTTGGTTGTGTGATGGATGAGAAAGAGAAATCTGCAGTCATTTTGATGATGTGGTGATGACTGTACCCAAGGGTGACAGAGTGGTGATTGCAGCAGATTTCAATGGCTACAAATATGAGGAACACATATGGTCAGTGTGCATAACACTGGACAGTTACATGGTATGAGCTCAGTATATCACATGCAGTTCAACAAACACATCTTCAAACGTACTGTATTATGCTAATACCATGCATAGGTCTCTCACATTTCTGAGACAAACAAGTATATCATAGTTGTATTCACAAGTAAGTTATGGATATTTATGACATCTCAGTAGCTGGCCTAGTATTGTCACAGTCAGTATTGTTCAACACACACTCCAGTAGCAGTCATATGTGAGCTGTATTTTCCTGGGGTGACTCAGGGGCCTTACCTAAGATCTATGTCACTGCAGACAGACCCAAATGGTATAGCCATTGGTTCTGATCAGCACAAGTCTTGTTGAGACATATATGTTAAACTTCCTATTTCCCATTCTTACATATCCCCTATTGCAGTCCATTACATGCTTACTTGTTTGAGATACCTTTTTTTCCAAGTGTTGGTGGTTATATCCTGCTGTTTTTTTCTCAGTGTTTCTCTCTCTCTCTCTCTCTCTCTCTCTCTCATGGATTTAGAGTGTACATCTGTTTTGCATAGACAGCACCTTGCCTTTTGTAGCTAATGCTCATGAGCAGCTGATGGCCTGTGCACCAATTGATGCCCCACACTTGCTAATTTCATGCAGAACAGCTGCATTGTTATTCATATAGCCAATGGCATGGCAACACACTCCTATAATTGAGTACTTTATGTGGCCATTGGCCCTTTTCCTTGCCAGTGAGGAGAACTTTGTAGAGGTGTGTGAACAACAGCATTACAGAGGGGTTTTGGAAATATGTCTTACAACCAAAACTGTGGAGACAGGCCAACAAAATGTAGGAGAATGTTCCAGACATATGGACAGAATGTAAGTATTGCTGTTATACGTTTGGATTAATGCTAGTTTAACAGTGTTTTAACTCTGACAGTGTTATGTGTTTGACATAACTCTCAACTGTAGGGCTATCCACAGAATGGCTAGAGTTTGGACTCCTATGTTTGGTGTGTCCCTCAGACATTTTTTTGCCTTTGGAAAACCAGTAGCATGTTCTGGGGATTGCAGCCAGTAACTGCTAAAATCCATTTGTGTTTCTGACCTCATATCCCTGAGAAAAGATATGTTATAACTAACTCTGTTACACCAGCAATTTTCTCAGTTTATAACAGCAGTATTTCAAATATGCCCTTGTTTTTGGGTCTCTGTCCCACTTATGTCAGGCTTTGTCCAGATGTCATGCAGTAGGGCGTTTATAGGTATGGTATATGATTATTTAGTGCTTTCATTCCTGATATCATCCCGGTGATGTATCAGACGGCCAGATATGTTATGTGGAAGAGGCCTTATATATGAGGGGAAGCCTGGACATTCTGTGAGACTCTGTACAGTTGAGAGCTCTGTGTATTTCTGGCAATTGTTGACAGACTGTCAGGATTGTGTAGCAGTGTAGTGTGTCAATGTTATTTGGCCTGTGTAGGGAGGGGGTGGATGCATACATTGTGGCTCCTTTTTTATCTGCGTGTACATGCTGCTCCTGTTTCTGGTGGTCTATCAACTGTATATGTTTGTAGGTGCAAACTGAGACGTGTCCCATTCCATGGTCAGGCATCATACTACACTGTGAATTGGGCCAGTATATGTAGGGGGAGTGTGTGAGTGGCAAACTTGTTGAGATGTTTTTGTTAACACAGTCCTTATACTGTACTGTTCCTTTGGCTTACTGGTTTGCCACTGTGACTGTGGTGGAATTGGTTGTGGGTATGCACTTTCACACTGGTGTCTGTTTTGCAGTGCTTTTACATCCCTGTAGTGCCTGATATATTTGCCAATGCATGTGTAATTCTGCCTAATGGATTTGGGTTACTGTTGGATCAGTCTGACTGTAGTTTGGACAGTGCTTGGTGACATGCTTAGCAGCTGAGTGTAGTTTCCCTAATGTGGTATTATGTCCAGATATTTGTAGGATGTGCTGTTGCCTGGCCCCCATAAGTGTTGTGTACTGCTGACACATCAGTGGGATGATGGGAGGATTTCAGTCACTAACAAGTGAGAAGTAATTGAGTGTTGGACTTGTGCTATTTAAGTCAATATATGTTAGGACAGACATGCAGCAACTGTGTCAGCTTATCTACTCCACTATTTCAGATATGTCCCTATTTTCATACCTTTCTCCCCCCACTTTGCCAGGCTTAGTCCAGATTCATTGCACTAAGGGGTTCTGGGCCTACCTCTTGACTGTCTGGATTGTTGCAGTATGTCCAGGTTTATTGCTCATATTTCTGGTCTGTTCCACAAATTCATTATTACTATATCTCTGGTGGTTTGCTTGTGTGGGAACGTTATAGCCTCTATTACCACTACCTATGTTTAATTTTGTAAGTGGCCACTGTTGAAGAATAAAATATTGCAGTACAGATTAATGTGTTCTCTCCTCAGTGCTGCATTTTTCCGAGGGCTGTAACCTATGGTCAGTTTTTCCTTAACCTCCTTTAGGGAAACATTTGGACTAGCCTACTGCCATATGTGAGAGTGTGCTGTGTAATTGCTTGCATACTAAATTGTGTTTTCTCTGTCTCTTAGTTGGCAACTTCATCTATGAAAAGAGTTGATTTTAGCCTACTGCTGTATTGTGAGTTGGTTTTAGCCTACTGCTGCTCTATGTGATTCGGCAATTTCGTGCTTTACTTAGATAAATGAATGTGTTTTATTTTTGCTTTCCTGACTGCTGCTGTAACTTTGAATTGCCCATTCTATGCTGAGTGTACTCTATGGCAATTTCTGTCCCTTATGTATTAATCTGATTCCTTACAATGCAAATCGTATAGTGGTATATTGCTCTCACTATGGTGTGCAGGGACTTGGGTTTGAGACTTGGCAAAGCTGGTAATATCATCTTCTTTCATCTGTTCCCATTAGGGGTCACCACAGCAGATCACCTGTTTCCATTTCTTCCTGTCCTCTGCATCTTGCTCTGTCACACCAACCACCTGCATGTCCTCTCTCACCACATCCATAAACCTTATCTTAGGTCTTCCTCTTTTCCTGTTACCTGGTAGCTTCATGCTTAGCATCTTTTTCCCAATATACTCAGCATCCCTCCTCAGCACATGTCCAAAACAACATAATCATGCCTCTCTGGCTTTGTCTCCAAACCTTCCAACCTGGGCTGACCCTCTAATATACTTATTCCTAATCCTGTCCACCCTCGTCACACCCAGTGCAAATCTTAACATCTTTAATGCTGCCACATCAAGCTCAAACTCCTGCCTTTTTGTCATTGCCACTGTCTCCAACCCATATAACATAGCTGGTCTCACTACCCTCTTGTAGACTTTCCCTTTCACTCTTACAGGTACTCGTCTGTCACAAATCACTCCTGACACTCTTCTCCACCCACTCCATCCTGCCTGAACTATCTTCTTCACCTCTCTTCCACACTCACCATTACTCTGAACTATTGACCCCAAGTATTTAAACTCATCCACCTTCGCCACCTCTACTCCTTGCATCCTCATCATTCATCTATCCTCCCTCTCATTCACACACATATATTCTGTCTTAGTCCCACTGACCTTCATTCCTCTTCTCTCTAGAGAATATCACCATCTCTCCAGGGTCTCCTCCACCTGTTCTCTACTCTCACTACAGATCACAATGTCATCTGCAAACATCATAGTCCAAGGGGACTCCTGTCTGATCTCGTCTGTCAACCTGTCCATCACCATTGCAAATAAGAAAGGGCTCAGAGCTGATCCTTGATGTAACCCCACCTCCACCTTAAACACATCTGTCACTCCCACCGCAGACCTTGCCGCTGTCACACTACCCTCGTACATATCCTGTACCACTCTTACATACTTTTCTGACACTCCTGACTTCCTCATACAATACCACAACTCCTCTCTAGGCACCCTGTCATATGCTTTCTCTAAGTCAAATAAAAACACAATGCAACTCCTTCTGACATTCTCTGTACTTCTCCATCAACACTCTCAGAGCAAAGATCGCATCTGTAGTGTTCTTTCCCGGCATGAAACCATACTGCTGATCACTAATCATCACGTTCCTTCTTAACCTTACTTCCACTACTCTTTCCCATAACTTTATGCTGTGACTGATCAGTTTAATCCCTCTGTAGTTACTACAGCTCTGCACATCAACCTTATTCCTAAAAATCTCCATTCCTCAGGCACCCTCTCACTTTCCAAAATTTCATTAAACAATCTGGTTAAAAACTCCACTGCCATTTCACCTAAACACCTCCATGCTTCCACAGGTATGTCATCTGGGCCAACAGCCTTTCCATTCTTCATTCTCTTTATAGCTATCCTTACTTCCTCCATGCTAATCCATTGTACTTCATGATTCACTATCCTTACATCATCCAACCTTCTTTTCCTCTCATTCTCTTCATTTATCAACCCCTCAAAGTGCTCTTTCCATCTCCTCAACACACTCTCCTCATTTGTGAGTATGTTTCCCTCATTATCCTTTATCACCTTTACCTGCTGCATGTATTTCCTAGCTCGGTCACTCTGTCTAGCCAATCGGTACAGGTCCTTTTCTCCCTCCTTAGTGTCCAACCTTTCATACAACTCTTCATATGCCTTATCCTTAGCCTTCGCCACCTCTCTCTTAGCCATGCACCTCATCTCCTTATAGTCCTGTCTACTTTCTTCATCTCTCTGCCAATCCCACTTCTTCTTTGCCAACCTCTTTCTCTGTATACTCTCCTGTACTTCCTCATTCCACCACCATGTCTCCTTGCCGTCCTTCCCCTGTCCACATGTGATACCAAGCAACTTTCTAGTCATCTCCCTTACTAGCTCTGCTGTAGTTACCCAGCTATTTGGTAACTCTTCACTACCACCCAGTGCCTGCCTTACCTCATCCCTGAACTCCACCTCACAATTACCCTTTTTCAATTTCCACCATTTGATCCTTGGTGCTGCCCTCACACTCCTCCTCCTCTTCTTGATCACCAACGTCATCCTACAAACCACCATCCTATGCTGCCTAACTACACTTTCTCCTGGTAATATATATTACATTATTATAATAATGATATTATATCCTTATAATATTATTATATCATATTATATGACATTTTGATATATATTTCTTTATATATATGTTATAACATATAAAATGTGCTTCCATTACAGTAGCAAGGGGTGTAACTATACTGTATAGGACACATGTATACATGTGTTGTTTCACATGTTATATGCACTCGCACTTCCATTTTACACCAGCTACTCTACCCTGGGTGACAAAAATAACTTACCACATATTTTAATATGAAAATATTACTTTTAACACTGCTTTCCCTTGTAAAATTGGCTTGCCTGTTGTAGTACCCAAATCATATACACCTGCATGCCAAGCTGGGACTCTGACCACTACACTACCTTGTTTGGGGATTTGAGCTGTATATTTTTTATTTATCTCCTATTGTATATTAATATTATGATATTATATTAAATGGAGAGTATTGAGGTTTTCGTCCATGTCATTTAAGACTGCTGTCATGACATAATGGCATATATTTCAGTTTCAGACGTGTATCCTTCAGAACATTCATGCTAATGCATAACCTGTTTTGTATCAACTTTCTGTCTGTCCTCTGTGCAGGTGGGATGACACCGGTGCTCAGGCTGTGGTTGACTATACGGCTTAATATGTCTGAGAACCCATGCCTGTGTTCATATAGGATGCAACCAGGAATGGTATCAAGCCTATGGAGACCTCCATGTGTTGCCTTTGAGAGGGCATTACAGACCTCCTTCCTGATCATGAGGGGAGGGGGGCAGGTGCTGTACATGCACATGTGTACCTATGGGGAGACAGAGGGGTGAAGTTTACACTTCACCTGTTTGCAGCCAGTTGCCTATACCTATGGCATATGTGCATGTGGTGTTATTGACCACCACTACAGAGCAGATATGTGTGTTGTCTCTGGAATTGCGGACACATGTCTCAAAGGCCTATGGATTTGTCTTGGTGGATGTATCCAGTTTGCACTCAAAGACAGCTTTTCTTTTTTTTTAATGTACATCACCTGTGACCTTATTTACTTGTGCAGAACAAGGTGGCATGGCTGCCAATGAGGCAGCTGTTCCTTCCTGGCCCATCCTGCAATTATTTCCACCTATGGTGGTAGTTGGGTATTGCTGCTATCCACCACAGGCATTCAGCCTACTTTGAGGGGGTTGATGTTGTCCTGTCAGGTATTGCTGAGGCCATGCAGCTATGTAGGTGCCCACATAGTATCATGGTGTGGGTCTGGACACTGCTGCTAGTCCCAACATATGGGACACCCTTCATGTGGGCCTTGCCCCTTTTCCTTGCCTGTGCAGGGGACATTACAGAGGTGTGGGGGCTACAGCTTCACAGACAGTAGATGGGAATACCTCACAGGACAGGACATGTCGAGACAGCCCAACAGCATGTGGGACAAAGGTCCAGCTTTCAGTACAGATTCTATGTCATTAGTGCTGTTATACACATGGAGGGTTGCTAGATTGATAGGGTTAATCTGGACATGCATTTACTGAGTGGCCTGACATCTGACAGTGATATTCCACTGACATACCTCTCAACTGGCATGTTGTCCATAGAGTGGCCAGAGGTTTGCCTGTTATGATTGGTCATTTCCTCGAACAACATCTTTTTTTTTTAGATGTTGGTAGGATAATGTGAGGAATGTGTGCAGAACAAGGTGGCATGGCTGCCAATGAGGCAGCTGTTCCTTCCTGGCCCATCCTGCAATTATTTCCACCTATGGTGGTAGTTGGGTATTGCTGCTATCCACCACAGGCATTCAGCCTACTTTGAGGGGGTTGATGTTGTCCTGTCAGGTATTGCTGAGGCCATGCAGCTATGTAGGTGCCCACATAGTATCATGGTGTGGGTCTGGACACTGCTGCTAGTCCCAACATATGGGACACCCTTCATGTGGGCCTTGCCCCTTTTCCTTGCCTGTGCAGGGGACATTACAGAGGTGTGGGGGCTACAGCTTCACAGACAGTAGATGGGAATACCTCACAGGACAGGACATGTCGAGACAGCCCAACAGCATGTGGGACAAAGGTCCAGCTTTCAGTACAGATTCTATGTCATTAGTGCTGTTATACACATGGAGGGTTGCTAGATTGATAGGGTTAATCTGGACATGCATTTACTGAGTGGCCTGACATCTGACAGTGATATTCCACTGACATACCTCTCAACTGGCATGTTGTCCATAGAGTGGCCAGAGGTTTGCCTGTTATGATTGGTCATTTCCTCGAACAACATCTTTTTTTTTTAGATGTTGGTAGGATAATGTGAGGATTGTAGTCACTAACTGTTGACATCCATTGGTGTTGCAGACATCATATCCTTCAGGGATGTTATGTTACAACAACACATGTAACACCAGCTACTGTTTCAGTTTGTAACACCATTATGTGTGATATGTCCCTCTTTCCAGCCCCCTGTCCCCCAAGTACATCATGTGTTGTTCAGATATCCTGCATTATGAGGTGCAGACATACAGTATATCATTAATTAACGACTGCATTCCAGTTATTATCCCAGTGAACCAGCAGACTCCTGACCATGGTATGTGGCAGCAGCCAGGATTATGGTTCCACTTCCTGGAAATTCTGTGGAAATCTGTACATATGACAATTATGTATGTCTGGCCATTTTGAGCAGACTGCTAGGATTGTGTTACAGTGCTGTGTGTAGATGTTTGCTGGGCTGGGTAGGGAGAGTAGCAGATGTGAGTTCCATACAGCCTTTATCTATCTGACTGTGCATGCTGCTATGGCTGCTGGTGGTCTATCAGGTCTGTATGCTTGTAGGTGCAGACTGTGAAATGTCATGTAGCACCTCAGGATTCCCAGTACACTGTGGTGTTGGCCAGAATATGTCAGTGTAGTGTGTGACTGGCAATCATGATATGTTTGGTCAGACAGTCATACTCTGGAGTTCATTTTGGGTACTGGTATGTTGCTGTGACTGTGGTACAAATGTTCTTGGGTGGACATTTTTTTTACACCACAGCCTGCTTTTCACTACAGCTCCATCCCTGTAGTGCATGCTATATTTGAATATACATGGGTAGTTGCCCAGATCTGATATGGGGGAGTGTTGTGTAGGCCTTACTGTGCTTCATAAGGTGCTGGGTGACATGTTTTGCAGCTGTCAGGGGATTTCCATTCTGTTACATGACTGCGGTCATACCTCTACACTGTTCAGAGGTCTAGACACTGTCCAGGTGCATGGCTCATATGTTTGGTCTGTTCTCCACACAGTTGTTGTCCTTGGCTAATCAGTCAGATACTCTGGGGAATGCACTCAGTACAGGCTAGCATCCATTGGTGTTACTGATATAATATCTCTCAGAAAAGATATGACAACAAACCCAGTAACCAGCAACTCTCTAAATTTTTAACTGCAATATGTCCAATATACCCCTGTGTTTGGGCCTCTGCCCCCCAATTATGTCAGGTTTGTTCAGATGTAATGCACTAAGAGGTTCGGATTATGTATTTATTGCCTTTATTTTTGCTACCATCCCAGTGATGTCCTAGACCCCCAGACATTAACAAGGAAGCAGCCATATATATGAGTCCTGTGCTGATACATTCTGTGGGAAACTGTACATTTGAGAAGTCTGTGTATGTCTGACCATTGTTAATAGACTGTCAGGACTGTGTATCAGTGTAGTGTGTACATGTTATTTAGGATGTGTAGGAAGGTGGGTACATGTGAGTGTCATGAGCTCTTTCTATCTAGCTGTGCATGCTGCTCCAGTTTCTGGTTCCCTATCACCTGTATATATTTGTATGGGCAGACTGTGACATGTCCCATAACACCTCAAGATTCCCACTACACTGGGGCTTTGGGGCCAGTATATGTAGGGGTAATGTGTGAGTGGCAAATGGGATATTGTTGCTCACACAGTCATTATACTGCAGCATTTAGTTTGCTTACTGGTATGTCGCTGTGGCTGTGGTGCAATTGGATGTGGGTATGCATGTTCACACCAATGTCTGTTTTCCACTAGTGTTACATCCCTGTAGTGCCTCTTATATTTGCAAATGCATGTATACAGCCCCAAAGCTGGATTTAGCTAGTGTTATGTCAGTCTGATTGTAGTACAGGGTCATAGGTTTGAGACTTGGGAGTGATTTTTTTTTTGTTAAATGACCAGAATGCAGGATATGTTTGTTAAAGCATTACACATTCTCACAACTCAGATGGTGTAGTGATATTTTGCTGTGATTGTAGAACACAGCATCCCAGGTTTGAGACTTGGCAAGGCTGACCAATTTGTGTCCAGGCAGAACAAGGTCTGATGGATACACAGTGATTAAGGCAGTTGTAGGTGGGTTATTCTTGTGTGACTATACTGTATGGGGCACTTGTGTTTATATGGGGGTTTCACATCTTTTCTAGACTGACATCTCACTTTTAGACCTGTTACACTACTCTGCTTAACAAAAAACAGTTGCTACATAATTTAAGTTTACAAAAATAATTTTAACACTACTTTCCATAGAAAAATATGTTGCCTGTCTTGATACTCAAACTGTGAATGCCTGCCTTTAAAGCTAGACGTCTAACCACTACACTACCTCCAATTGAAATTTCACCTGTATATTTGCATTTATCTCCTAGGGAATGTTTAAGTTATGCTAAGCAGACAGCCATAATGTGCACACTCATGTAACTACACTTAAACATTCCTTAGGCTTATAAAAATAAAGTTTATATTATTTTTATATTATTATGTTATATATGTGAGTCTTGTGGTGTTCTGACAACTCATTGAGGACTGCAATCGTGAATTAATAGCATTAATTTGGCTTTCAGGCTTCTATTCTTCAGGGACTCCTGTTAATACGTATCCTGTTATCTATCAACTTTCTAAGTGTGGGAGGGCAATTTTTCAGCAGTGTTCCTAATTCATTATTTATTCCCCCATCAATTGTGCCTTTGTTAACATGCACCACTGTAAGGGAATATTGACATACATTTGCTTTCAAACTTCTAATTCATACTAGTGCATGACCTATTCTCTATCAATGCTCTGTGTTTGTGAGGGCTATATGTGTGTTTTATCACTTTTGGGGGATCTATCCCTCGTTATGTGTGAAACTGCCAGTTATTATCATTTGCTGCTAAAAATGCAACATTTCAGAACTATATACTAACAGTCTTTCTTTGTAATATCTTGTTAATATGGGCACTGTGTTTACCTGAAATGAAAGCAAATAGAAGTCAAGAAATAAGTAATTTATTTCCTTACTTAATTATTCATTTATTATTTCTGTAATTGTGTTATGGCCAGTATTGAGTAAGGAGGTCTCTTTGTAATTAAATAGTCACTTTAAACAATTAATCAAACCAAATGGGAGAAAGCACCGCCAGTTACAAGATCAATAATCCAAAAAAAGCACTGAAGTACCACACAATCATAAAATAGGAGTACAAATTTAATGAAACAAAGAGCCAAAAAATCAACATACAGTAATGCTTAACAATTCACAGCATTTTCATTTCATAGATTTCATCAGATGCATTACCCAGGGCAAACACTAACCCCGTTTTTATAAAATGATCAATAGACCAACAACCAATAAAATAGCAACATTAGCAAAACAACATAAATGCACTCATGCATAAAAACTTAGATAAAATTCAAATCTTCAAATTCAAGTCTTAAAAATTAATTCTACATTTCTGTAATTAACAGTACAGAATATAGAAATATAAAATTAAATATATAATAATAGTATTAACCGCAATGGCAATGGCATATAATTCAATGTAAAATGAAACAAATAACAATATCTCCATTTAGAGGTCTTTTGTAAAACTGCCTGCATAGTTCAAAATAAAATGACAATGCCAGCAAAATTCAAATAAAGTAACAATGTGACTCATATTAAAATGGCTAAAACCAGGGAAAAATCCCAAAGGTGGATAATGGTTTGCCCCAGCACAGATAATATAACATACAAATAAAACATTTAGACTAAAATCCAAATCTACATAAGTAAGGAAAGTATATAACAAGTCAAAATATACAAAACTTTTAAAAGATGGCTATTTCAGTATCATTGCCCTTAAAACAGGGGCAAAGAAAATATTATCTTTAAGTCCAGGGAGTCTATTGGCTTCCAAAACTAATTGCCAATATACCTCCCTATATTCGAACTTAGATTCCCACAAACCACCTCTAACATCTATGGGGATTTCCTCTAATACAGAAAATAAGAACTTGGCAAGTAGACAATTTAAAGTATGCATATACAGAGCACTTCTTATATTACTATGGCGTATATCATATACGTGCTCATATTTCCTTTTTCTTAATTTCCTATTATTTTTCGCCTCTTTGTTTCATTAAATGTGTACTCCTATTTTGTGGTTGCATGGTCCTTCAGTGCCTTTTTTTTTGGATTATTGGACTTTAAACATTTAAACTGATTTATTTTTTTTTAAGTCAGCTTGAGTGAAATCTGAACCAGATGCCTTACTGCTTCTTTAAAAGATGCTTTGCAAATTATTCTGTCATCAATTATATTTTTATAAGATCTACTTTATTCAATATATATATATATATATATATATATATATATATATATATATATATATACACACACACATATGTGTGTGTGTGTGTGTGTGTGTGTGTGTGTGTGTGTGTGTGTGTGTGTGTTTCTATCTACTTATATAGATAGATAAATATACTACACACAGACATACATCCAAAAACACATAAAGCTGACCATGAAAACGTCAACCCCATAAGGTCAAAAACATCTATGTCAGCATGCTCCTTTGCATGCAATGAGAAACAACTTCATTGCATGCAAAATCTAAAACTAAAAAAAATGACAAAGCAAATGGAAAGCCATATCCCTTACAGCATGTCCTTGACACACAGTTTCCATTGTACATGGCTGTCTCTCCCACAGACAAGTAGATGGTATTTTTTCATGGCAGTTTCACTGGTTTCTAGTTTCACATGTACCATGAAATCTGCCTCATTGTCACTGACATCCGACACAGGGTTTATTTTTTATTTTGTTGAGATACTTTACCAAGAAGGGATCTTTCTTTTGCTTTGTGAAAATCCTAGTCTACAGCATCTGAAAGTCTTGTATGTATGGTAATGAAGGTGTGCAACATGGTGTTGCGTCATGCTATCAAGGTTCAGTCACTTTGGAGCTTATACTGATGAATCTATTTAGCACCAGTGACTGTGAATTATTTCAGTAGCAGGTTATGCTACCCAATTGTACTGGCACTAGCTCTGCACATCAGTGTGACCGCAAAGCATGTGAATATTATTCTCATGAATATGCCATGTGTACACCCACGGCAGCACAATGCAGTGCTGTATCCATTATAGTGCAGTGCTAGAGATACGCAGTAACACGGTGCTATAGTTATGTTATATGATGTGACACAAGACCCACAAACACATATCTATTTATCTAGCTATCTATAGCTATCTGCTATTGTGCTACCATTTTGCTCCACTACTGGACCTGAGTGAGCAACTATGTCTACTTGAGGCACTTTTAGCTGCAGGGAGCCAGCATGGTGTACCAGTGGGAGGACCATTCTCTTCATCTTCATGCACAGGAACTTTAGGGAGCACCTACTTTGCCAGTATTGTGGCCCACTACATAGAAGGTGTGTGCTTGCCATAAGCATGCCAGAATGGGGAGTGCTGCCAGTAGCACTCACTGAGAGCAGTGACTGCATCAGTGGAGAGATCTGAGATAGAACCAACCTGATCTGCTTTATCACTGGAAGGCAGAGGTTCAGAAGAGTGAGAGCATGAAATGTACCATGAGCATCTTTTCTTTGTTTTTAATTGTCTTCTGTCTTACCTGACCTGTTGTACATGTATTCTTAAAGAACTATTATTTGCATTGTCCAGCAGTAGAAGAATAACAGCTGAGCATATTGGGATGCCACAGAAGGCCAGAGCTCCTATATAAGCTTTGTAGTGCATATGACATCTGCAATATTCCACAGTAAAACTATAATTATGTGTGTAATATTTTTTCCCATTGTGTCATCTATCTGCATGTCAAGTTGTGGAAGAGGAGGAGGTGAGGTCACAGAACCCTTTGGCTACACTAGCCAGTACATTTGGCTTTGGGTCATTTTAGGAGGCGGATGATAGTCCCATTGCTGGAGATGACCTAAAATGGTTGCTGGTTGCCTCCATGTCAACTTATATGATGGGACAATGGCTCTTCCTCTGTCAGTGTAGACAAGGGATCTGCTCTGTTCCCCCACCACCAGTTGTAGAGACTGGTGGATGCTGAATTTAACCCGTCTCTAGATGCCAACTATGACAATGTAGAGCACCTTCTGGTGTAGAGTGTGGACTTACCAGTGCTATGGTTTTCAATTAGTACACCAAAGGAGCATCCAGACAATAAAATCAGCCACACAGGTGAATGATGCCTGGGCTTTTACTCTCATGGTCAGCCTGGCATCCAAGCATGACAGAGCCTACCCTATCCCTACCCCAATGTTTTCCTCCCCTATGCATCATTTCCTATTCACTTTCATTCACTAACTCTTTCCATCATTAATTATCTTGTTGTTCTTCTTTCGGCTTTTCCCAGTTAGGGGTCACCACAGCGGAACTCCGGTATGCTAATGATTGGCAGTAGATTTTTTACGGGTGCCGAGGTGCCAACTTGACACCCAACCTTCAATGAAGGCACGTCCATCATTAATTATCTACCCTCTCTATATCTGTGTTCATTCATTCCCCTCCAAATATTTTGAGTGCCTACCACTACTGTCTGCTGACCCTGTATTGTGTATTTGTGTGTCTGTCCCTACCCTTTTCTCTCACTACTCCAACCAAATCTATAATATGACTACAGTTCCCACTGACTATTCTTTTGTATATGTTAAAAAAGTGCTTTTTCCTAAAAAAATACCCTTCTATCCCTTCCAACTTTCAAACTTAACGGTTATTCTTGTGTTTTCTCCTTTCCTTTCTATTCTCCCTAGTCCTACTTTCATATCTATCCCATTTCCATCCTATTTATATGGTGAACAGGGCTGATAGTTTGCTGTTCACATCCACAGTATTCTGATGGCCATTATTTTGCCTTTTTTGTGCTGGTTGAACATGAGACTCTGTGTGTCTAGTATTAGATAACATGCACTCAGCTGTAGTAGCCTGCCTTTGTTGTGATATCCATCCCAGGGACCGTGTTCCCTGTTGTAGCACTGTTCTAGCTGTAGAGAGCAGCCTGGTGCCCATTTTTCTTTCTTTTACGTTTATTATTTTTTGATGCTTCCTTATGACTCTGTTGATGAAATGTATAGAATGCCATGCTGTTTTGATGGTTTGGGTTTGTGAAGAAATCTTTTCTAAATAAAAAGATAAAATAAAAAAATATCGTTGTGAATCAGTTTGAGAAAGTGTGGGGAAAATGAGTCACAAAAGTATGTATACAGATGGAAATAGAGACAATTAGAGTGTGAATGCATGTTGGTACATTGTGAATTGCCCATGAACCACCAGATATATGACAAGATACTGCAGAATGGATGGCAGTGTTGTTGAACGTAGCTGAGTCATGCATTTATTTTAAAATGTTTAAACCATAAACCATAATGTTGAGGGGCTTGATAGAAGAGTAAAATAAATAATGAAGTAACAAATGTTTATTTTCTTCAAAATTAGATGGACAAGATTTAGTATGCATGGATAAATTAAGTATGAAAACTAGCAGATAGCAAGAGATAGAACAGGCGTATTTAATAAGGGCAATTTGAGATGGCATGTGTTATATGTAATACCACATGAAAAAATAAAATTCTGTGTGCAGCTATTACCAAATTTATTCTGATAATTTTATGTTAGTTAACACTTTGTAAAACTGTGTTACTGTTGTTGATATTTGACATTGCTCTCGTTTTTGCAAATACCTTATAAGTCTGTTTCACTTATTTAAATAAGTGTTGTGGGAATTTATACACAAGCCTGAATTACTCACAAGTCGGGAAAAGCAATCTTCAGTTTATCATCTCATCAACAGGAAACTGCTTCAGGAATGTAGCACACCCGTTAGGCTGCTCAACATTGCTAGGTTGAAACAAGAATCCAAGCATCTGTTGAAGGAATTAAGTCCAAATCCTTTTAATCTTGCCAGTGTCGAGGGCCACTTTGATATGTGCTGGGCCACTGATACTGGCAAGCATTTTTACTCTTACCATTATGCCAAAACATGCACCAGAGGGGTTTCAGCAGCTGTCCAGAAGAATACTCGATGACAAACCTAAATACACAACTGAAAAAAAATTAAAATGGAAAGCAGTTTATTCATAAGCCTACAATTTCATATAGCAATTGCTTATATATCTATATATATATATATATATATATATATATATATATATATATATATATTTATATATATATACACACATACATATATTGGTGTTGGACATTATCAATTTTTTTGAGAACCTTGTTTAAAGATTTAATATCATTTTAGTATTACGGTACTCTCAATAGATTATGGACTTCATTCCCATCATGGACTTAAGAGTTGATGCAATCCTGTGGAAAATGAAACCAAATATATCTGCTCAGTGAATGACTCAGAGTATTATAGAAACACATTTCCTAATATTCTTATAGTGGAAAAGAGCTGGTCAGCTAGAGAATACATTTTCTATTACTTTGTGGCTGCACATGAAGCAGCTTAAACTATTTCTTATCCCATAGCCAATATTCTCACCTTTTTTAGGGACAATTAAGATCTGATATCTTTCAGTCCATCTCTTAGATTTTCTTTGGTTAACATGAAAAGCAATCATTTCACCATAACAAGCTTTTGAATAAATATTTCCTTAATGAAGGATACCAATTTTCACTTACATTTAGAAAATACATCAGAGAATTCCTATATATTTATCAACAGGGGTCTGCATCTTCATCTTTTAGATGGTGCTCCCTGAAAGCAACCCTCAGAGGATTTATTAAGTCCACATGGATACAACTGAAGGGAAGAGTCAGGCAATATGAAAACCTGAGAATGAGTTCAAATAAATGCACCATCACCCTGGAAAGCTCTCTAACATCTGTGATATCATATGGACAAAATTGTTTAAGCTAGATTACATATCGTTTGTACACATGCGCCCCTGTATGGACTGCACATATCAACTTCAATAATGGCTTTTAGTGCATATGAAATGAACTATTTGCAATAGTTTTCACAAAAGTGAAAAGAGAAAAAGCCAATGTTTTAATTCCAGGCTTATGGATGCAGGTTATTATATAACCATCAAATGCTTAATATGAGTTTTTTGTGTTATTTTGCCTGTTTCTGTTGTAAAGATTGCATAGGATATCACATATCCTTAGCTATATGAATTCCATGACATCCTGAAGGAACATCTAGGTCCAATGGGAATTACAGGCTCTACTGAGGAAACTGATATAGCTATAAAGAATGTAAAGGAAGCAGATCAACTCACTAAGGTGAACATTCAGTGGAATTCTGCTCACATAAATGCAACCAAAAAAAAAAAAACATAAACTGTCTCTTTTAATAGAATGTGGTCAAACATTTTCTTCTTTTATTTCTAAAACATAACAATCTCATCAGTCCAGGTTTTTAGAGCTCAACTGTCCTAATTAAATTGAGTATATAAATTATTGTTAATATTTTGGCTTTTTACATTACAGAATTGACGTCAGCTTAATAAATTCTTCTAATGCCTTCTTTTCTTTTTTAATCAGGTTGTGATAATTCTGACTGTAATACAGAACATTTTTGTTTTATATCCATGTTTAACAAAATGTTTAACATGTCCATGTTTAACAAAATGGGTATCCTGGCAGCCTGTCTCTACTTAGGTTTTGCTGAGGCTTCCAAATCCAATTGCTGGCACTAGAAGCAAGAAAAGCGTGAGACATTTGTCAATGGTTCTAATTAAAACTTTAAAGGGACAATCCCAGAATAGCCAGACAGTGGACTAGGAGATATGCCACATAGCATCTATATTAGATAATCAAACTTTTAAAAGTTTGAACGTCATATGGTCGACACCATATGATCGAACTTTTAAAGGTTTGAAAATGTAATAAAAAAAATAAACCAAAGAAAACATTTACCTGAATGGTTTAAGCAGGGGGGCAAGCCCCCCTGCACTCCCCATGTGGGGGGCTGTACCACCCACACACCCCCACTCTTTAAATATAACAACTCCGAGATCGCACTACAGTGCAGAAAAGGGAAATCTTCCCAGTCCGCACTGTACAGAGATCTCCATTGAAACATTCAAACTTTTAAAACTTCGATCATATGGTGTCGACCATATGATGTTCGAACTTTTAAGAGTTCGACAACATGATATAGTCCCGCCACATATACAACTAATTTTAAGCTGTGTGAAGGAGAAGGTAGCTGCTTGGCAAGGTGAAGACTAGGATAACAACCCCAAAGGAAATGCTGTTGGGATTAGTATTTCAACTGCAGATTAGTTATGTTCAGATAAGGAGAAATCACTCCTTTTGAACTTGTACTTTTGGCTGTCATCGATGGGCACAAGGACTGCATTTTTTCTGGGCTGAATTGGGGGCTGAGAAGTGGCTTCGATTAATGGCCGTTTAGTTTATACGAACGCTTGGGGGGGGGTTGGAGTTGAACTCATGCAGTAAGAGAGAGTGAGTGGCTGGAGATGAACACATGCAGTAAGACAGAATGAGTGACATACCACCTAACTGTCCAGATGTGCTGTCCTGTTAATTTTCAGTTTGATGATGATTATTGCCTGCTAAATAATGCTAGTTATACATGTGGTTTCCACTAGCATCATACCTCTCATGTACACATTTTGCTGGGGGGAGAGGTATGCACTGAATGTCCAGATCTTTGCCTTGTAGTTTTGTCTGTTTTCATAACATGGAGGTTATTTGGCAAATTGCTGACAAGCCATTAAAGCTTGTAGTTAGAAATGAGACAGACATTTGAGTTCAAAATTCTTACCCTTCAGAAAATTCATACTAATGCAACACTGGACTAGTTATCTATAAGTTTGTAAGAGGAATAACAAAATAACAAGTTTTGGGCCATTGGTCACATTTAATTGAGGGCTGTGATTTATCAGGGGGAGGAGTGAAAGTGTGTGTGTATTGTTTTTTTTTTTTTTTTCTCCACAGGTTATGAGGTGCCCAGTGAAGAATGCCAGTTAGGTGCACAAGCATTATATTTTTTAACAGCTGTGGGGGTGGGTTATGGTAGGAACAGCTCTCCATTGCCCAAATAAATACCTTGCAATTGAGAATGTGGTAATATTCCATTCTACAAGAGTGAGATGTTTTGGGCCAAGTAGTAATAGGGCCTTGGATGTGGCACAGTAAGCTGGATTTATTGAGGACATTCAGAGGGTGGGTAAGTTGTTTTTCAAATGTGCTTTATGTATTTCAGATGATTTTCTTTTGTTTTTTCCTTGCAGATGGTGATACTACGATATGTGTTTTGGCTGCTGGAGTACTATGCAATGAGGTTACAGATGGTGTCAGCGCAGACTTTCTATCGGTTGGTGGTCCGAAGGAAGTGGTCTCATCAGGTGATGGATGTTGCTGCAAAGGGGTTTTTGACTGCTTGACCTTCACGGAGTGAGGTCCTAGGTGGGGAAGTGAAGAGTGGGCATCAGCAGTGACCAGAAGGAAGTGAGCTTAGAAGGCAATGGAGGCTGTTGCAATAGATGTCCCAGTTTGGGTGGATGTTTTGGGTGCTGGAGTGGTGCACAATGAGGTCGGAGGTAATCTTATTTTATTCAGTGCTCATTAAGGCATGTCAGAGTTGGTGCACTTCGGGGTAGTGTTGGGGCAAATGAGGAGGCATGTTGGGGGCATAGTAAAGCAGGGGATTGTTTAGGGGGAGTATGGGGTTCCCACAGGTGGGGTGGAGTCACAACAATCATAAGATCATAGGAAGTTACTGGGCTACTGGCTCTAGGGCTCTTACTAGCTAGCCAAGTTCTACATGCAGCACCTATTGCTTTTGGTCTAAGGGGTTATGTGTGGGACTCCTAGGTGTGAATGTGTGGTTTGTTTCAAAGGTGTGATATCTTCTGAAAGACAAATCTGTCCCTCAAGCAGGTTTTACCATATCAGGTTAAGGCTTTAGAATGAGTAATGCATGACTTTAAAGTATGTAGGGTTTGATAGTGCATTGTGGGTATGAGAAGCTGGGTCCTTTGTGGGCTATGCAGTAGTAGAAGGCTTAAGAAGGCATTTAGGCTTGCTGCAGGAGTTTGGGGTGCCTTTATAAGGAAGGATTATGGTAGGGGATTGCCAAATTGGTTAAGTTTCTGTTGCAGCTTCTGGTGGGAAGGATTGTGGTGGGAGGTTTTAGTAGCTTGGGAACAAATTAGGGCAGTTCATTTGGCCGAGGAGGAGTTAGCTGCAAGTAGCATAGTTGTATGGGTGACTAGGCTATGTGAACTCACAAAATTTTTTTATGATGGTTCATTGGTTTGCAGAGTTGGGGTAGGTTTGATAGTGTGAAGTTTGACCGACATCAACTTGTAACAATATATGGTTTTGAGGGTTCACACTGATAATTGGAGGTTTATTGGGCTACAGTTCATATGGCTTTTATTTTATGGATGTATTGAAACCATTCTGATGGTGGTTTGTTGGGCAATAAATGTTATCAACAAAAAAAAAGTTAGCTTTCAGGTATGATATGTTGCTGGAGTACTTCATTGCTGGGCATCACAGGCAGGTATGATATGTTGCTGGAGTACTTCATTGCTGGACATCATAGGGGAGTTTTCAGGAACTAGTTCATGGAAGAATCGGGTAGAGGAGCATATCTTGACAATACATATTTTCCCAGAACGTCCAAATATTGGCCTTATATTTTTGGCCTGTTTTCCATAAAATTCTGTTTTTTGGCAATTAGTGTCAAATCATTAAAGATGAAGTTAGAGAATTCCCTTAAAAAATTCATGCTACTGCAAACCTGTTCCATCTTTCTAAGTTTGCGACAGCAGTATTTAAAACTATCCCTCTTTTGGGCTGTGTCCCACTTTTGTTTATGGCTTGATCCAGATTTCTTGGTCTAAGAAGTTGAGAAGTATGTAAGGGAGCTGTATATTTTTCTGAAAGTTAATTTTGTCAGAGTGGGTTGACAGGAAGAACAGCATTTAAGACATGGCTATTGAGGAGGAGGCAGTATAAGGCTGATGAGTAGTCAAGCTTTGGGCATGGCAGGAAGGTTCATGACTGAGTTGTTTTAGGAGCATTGTGTTGGTAGGCCACAAGAGCATACATGGGAACTAGAGAGCATGTGACTTGGGGTGTAGATGAATTGCTGGTGTTATAGTTCAGGGGAATGATTAGGTTACATTGCTGGAGGGTAATTTTATGTTAAAGAAGACATTAAATTTATTAACTGGAAGCATAATCAGTTGGTATATATATGATGTCTAGAGCTTTTGGTGTGTTGGTTTTCTGGGAGAGAAGTTTTCCACTCATTTTGATTTAGTGAGGGAAGAGAATTCGTTTATAAAAAAAAATCTCTTTTGGACATTCTTATATCTGTTGGGGAGAGTAAAGAGGACTGCAGTTAGTCTGGGTAGCACCCAATTGGGCTTACATTGTTTCCAGTGGCATGGTGGCTCCTTACAGTCTTTGTGGTACATTTGCAAGGTTATGTTGTGGGAATAATTCTGGAGTTACAGTTGGAAGGATAAGAGAGGATTGTTGATGTAAAGAAGATACATCAAGGTATGGGCACTGTGTAGTCATGAGTAGTACTGTAGTTATGTTGGCTTTGGGGGAGAGCTTATCAGTTTAAGTTCAACTATTTAGACAACTGGTTGTTTTGTAGATTTGTATGTTGGGGTACTGGGAGGTTGAGGACAGGGATCCAGTTTGGTTCATAGGGTATGGTGTACACCAAATGACTTTGGTTAGACCTTTAGGTATGGTTAAGTTTGTTTTTTTGGAAAGTTTGTTGGATGTTTTTGAATGAAGGAGGGGGAACAGCCTGGTCAGGCTGGTGTATGGAGAAAAGGGTCAGGCTTGTCCCTCTTCTGTTCCCCCTCTGGTGTTAGAGGTTCATTTCAATGAGTTGGAAAATTCAAGTGAGCGGATGGATGCTGCTTGATAAGTAAAGTAAACGAGTGGATGTAAGGATGCTGCTACTTAGTCAGAGTGAGAAGGATCATGCTGCCCTAAGTTAACTGCTATATGGATGTTTATAATGTGATTAATAAATGAAAATATCAGTTGGTCAATGAAGTTATGTTTATGGAATTTTAATAAAGGTCGTCAAATGTCATTTTGTGTGATGCGCGTTTATTGAAGGGGACTTGGACAATTAAAACTTTTAAAGGGACAATCCCAGCATTTAAAATTAGGGTCCAAGTTAATCTGGCAGAAGGATTGCTCACTTTGACATGTAAATTTCATTCCCACCCACAGTGTCATTTTACTTTTAAATATCCTGTAAATCCACAGTTCCAGTCTTGTTTCAGCTCCCAGAATAAGGTAATTTTTGGATTTGGGTTTCTCTACAACTTACATTGGATTGGGGGAACTATGCCTCAGCTCCTGGCTCACATTTAAAGTAAAGAAAGCTGTGCTAGGGAAAGGGACATCAGTGTATACTAATTTTTAAATTTTGCATCACTTATGCTTCTACAGATATACAAGCAGCCTGCTCATAAAAAATGTGCATTTACCTAGTAGTATTCAGAAATCAGCACGTATCAAACTAGAAGCTGAAAAAGGAACAGAAGAGTATGTCTACTAGTGCTCTAGTGCTCCAACCTTCTGTCACACACACTTGCTTTCTATGAAATTACTAGCAGGTCAGAAAGTCACTACGCCAAGCTAGTATTCAAAAATCATAATACAGTAAAACATGAAAGAAAGAGAAATATGGTTTCCACTATTGTTTGCATGACTCAGATGCTTTCTATAGCTAGAAACCATGTCATAAAATTGTTGCAGATGGCCAGAATTCACAATCACCACAGAATAAAATATGAAATGAAAGAAACACAAAACTCTGTTTACTCTTGTTTTAAAAGCCTTGCATTACTGATGTGCTTTCTAGAGTAGCAACAGCAGTCAAGTCATAAAATGTCTGAAAGGCTACTTTTCTCAATGGGTAAAAAATGCACAGATTAAACTAATGAATGGCTCACAGGGAGAGATGTCAGTACAACTGCAATTTGAGATGGAATTTGGCTAACACCTTTGAAACTTCCTTCCCCCACCCTCTTCAGCCAAAGGTTAGCATGCTCAGAAAGGCAAACCTGAAATGTAAACAAAGACTGAATCAAAAACAAAAAAAATCACTGGGACTGTCCCTTTAAGAATAATGCAATACATACTAATCTGACAGTCTGTCTTTTTTAAATAACACTGTCACGGCACATGAAACATTGTTTGCTGCATCCCTTCTCTTACTCATTCATCCTGCAGCTGAGCATTTCAAAAGAGACAAACTGATGCTAGTGCACTATTGTTTTGCAAAACATGTATCACAGAAGTGTTCCAAAACACTTCTTTTACAAATACCTACCTAATTCATATTATTTATTTATTTATTTATTTTACATTTGTTAACCGGGGGTGTCTGACTGAGCCGAAAAGGCCCTTTTTCAGCAGAGGCCCGGATAGAAAAGCTCCACAAAGAAAAATTAGTAAATCAGGCAACTCAATTCTGACATTACAAAATATGTTAATTAACTTTGATTCCTTTTTTCTTTTTCTTTTTTTTTTTTTTGATTTGTAAAATAATTCTGAAAATATAATTAACTTCAAAACACCTAGAAAATATGGATTGTACCTGATATTGTACCTCAAACCACTTTTCTCTAAGTGATTATCATTACTTCCCCCAGTGCTACAGTGGATGCCAACAATTCAGCTTGGCAAGGAAAATTAAATGCAATGATAAGGGAATGGAAACATCTTCATCTGTTTTGGCATGTCTCAGTAGTGGGCGATTTCTTGATGTGCAGCCCATACAGTATAGCAGATTCTTGTTAAATATGATGTCTGATCATTGACTACTTGAATTCTAAATTACCAAAAGTTTTATGGGAGATGAGCTCTCTGTGTACTTAAAATAATGATTTACCTAACTGAAAAGAATGGGAGGGGGGTTTGTTTTCTTATTTACATTATGCCAGTATAAACTACATGTCCTCAGCCAACAGCATCACTATGGAAATATCCAAAAATCTTTTTATTATAAGAGGTCTGTTTAGGAAACAGACAAATGCAGATAGTTTTAGTAAACTGTCACATATTACTGTATGATTCAGAAATGAAAGCAAAGTCTCAGAAACAGTGGTCCTGCAAGTAACCATTAGCTTGCAAGATCATGTCCGTCTTCTAACAGGTGGCACTATTTTCAAATTAGGAATGTGACTAAGCATCTGTGTCATGTCAAACACAGCCATGCATTGTATAAAGTAAGATAAGCTAATTGATGAATGGAATAAGAGCAAAGAGATACATACTAGGATTTCTGGACTCACACTGGGATCCAGATGGGTGTGGGAAGTCAAGGTGTTACAGGGGCTAGTATTATATAAAACTCAATCAGCTCTATAATTCAAAATGTGCACAGCTATGCTCTTGTATTTTCAAACTATTCATCTATTTTATAGATTCAAACCTAACATGTCTATAATTGAAGGTGTGTAGCACCAAGGACTAATTAAGAATTAAGAAATGAAATGTTCAGTTGAATTAACTGCCATACAAAAAAAGGGAGCAGAAGATGATATATAAAGAGATGATGCTCACGGAAAAATAGTGAAGATTTAGGATTTGGCAAAAGTAAAACAAGTGGCATTGTAGGAACTTTCTTTGCCCTACATAATATTTAGAGGTCCTCTATGCTCTATTTATAAAACCATGTGTAATCAACTTTATTGCTAAAAATTAGTATAAATAGCAGAAAATATGGGACGGTGTCATTACGGAACAAGCTGCTAAATGTAAGAGTAAAGTAGTAGTCACAATAAAGTTATGCATTTCATTTAGAGTATTCAAAACCAATGAGAAAAGAAAATGACAACACAGGACATTGTCATTTTTAAAAATATTTTCACTCCATAAACTTAAGAATAAAATATATCTACCTATATTGACCTTTACTGAAGTTTTTTTTATCAACCTGCACTTCTAATTAGATAAGAAGAGAAGGAATCAAAATTATTTGATGATAGCTGTGACACACAATTTGGAAATCAGTAGTAGGTCACATCAAAAGTTTAGAAAAATAAGTGTCATCTGATCATCTGCCATGGAGTGATGAGCATTCATGCAATCTGCTGCCCTACACTGTTTCTGAACATGAACACATATTTTGTTCAATGTTTCAAGCATCCAAATTGGCAAAGAAGATGCAAAACTGAATTAGTGAAGTAAACTGACCATGAGGAAAAAATAATATGGAAAATGTGGAACAACTGTGATAAATATGTGAAATGAAAATAAATACAAAATGTAACAAAAAAGATTTTAGTCAATATTCAATATTAATTTCAAACTCGTGTTCCTGGTGCAGTCATAAGGAGCCTGTGACTTATGTTTAACAAAGTTAAGTTTAAGTGACTCAAAATGATTGCCAAGCCCTTTCCTTAAGAATTCCATAATGACTTAACTGAAATAACATCCACTGGTAGCTGGTTCCATATTTTATGTGTGCTGATATGGAAGGGTCCTGTTCTTTATCATAACCTTCAAAGTGACCATATGAAAACATTATTCTGTCAGTAAGCACAGATAATAAAGACAGTCATTTCAAGTCCTAAAAGAATAGACGCTCTGTATCAGGTTGAGATACCTCTAATGGCACTGCAATGAATAGCCTTTAACACATTAACTAAGCTCAATCTCAGACGCCTATACTAGAAGAAGTTAAATTTTAATATGTGAAGCACATCTGGCAGTTAATCTGTACTACATTTGTAATCGTTCTTATAAATCAGCACTGGATGTGCTCCAGCATAAGATCTTCTAGAATCTTGAAGATATATTCTTCCAGATGAAGCTCACAATGGTGTAAGCCTTTTTTAAAGATATTTTGGGCATGGGCATCTATTAAATGATCCTTTGAAATCTGTTGAAATAATGATGCACATGTGATTATAGTGATGAACCAATGCCAAATTGTCATAGTTTATAGAATATAGGTATTCCCATTTATTTTTACCAAAGTGAATCACAGGACAAATGTTAGTGCTGATATCAATGCCATCTCTTGTTGCCTGTATTGTAATGTCACCCAGCTAAGAGTGCAGAGGTTTTTAGCTGCAAGAGAATTCTTGATATCATCATCAAACATTAGACCTCAGATCACAGATTTTAGTGGGAAAGAGATCTGAAATATGTTAAATAAGTAGATCATGAACAACCAGGCATTGTGCAGACACTAAAGAAAGGAGACAACATCTGACTTTCTAACTTGACCATAATGTTATGGAAGCCAGCTGTCTTTCCATTTGGTAAAAAAAAGAGGTTAGCAAGCGGTTAGCAAGCTGAGTAACAATCTATTGATATGAAATATGTTAAAAGTTTTCTTCAGATGTCGATAGTATATACTGGAAGGCCCACATCAATGACATCTGAATAATTTCCATAAGTCTCTGCCAAGTCAGGTATAGAGGAGTATCCAGCAGTAAAGCAACAGTGGTTAATATGCACTGAGTTGGTAAGGGCAGCTTGTAATAATTTCAGTAAAGCCTTTTTGATTACCTGCCCACAATTCTTCAGCTCACAGTAGGCCTATAGTTGACAGCATCATTAGTGTCACCACATTTGTATATAAGCACCACTGTTGCAGACTTCCAGCAGTCAGAAGCAAAGCTTGATAGAAGCACTTGCTGGATTAAAACACTAAACAGTTGTGCCAGTCTATTTTGCAAATTAATAGCATTTGCTCTAGGTGTTCCATAAATGTTGATATATGTTGATATATGTATATGTATGTATTTAAACTTAACATACTTTTTTTGGTCTAAATTGTCTATGGCACTTTTACACTCACTTATAAACAGGTTTCTGCTACTATCGCATATGTGTATGCTTTTTTTTCGTTATATATCATACTAGAAGGAAACTTTTCTTTCATGACATACATCAGTCTTACCAGTTCACCTTTCTGATGAAATCTGAGTTCATTCCTTGCTACCTGCATTTAGTCATATACAATGAAATTTCCAGTGATGGGGCTTCTTACTGTATAACTTGAGTATCATTTTTGGTCCCCCATTGGGAGTTGTTGCAGTATTTCTTAGCAGCAGATGTTGTTAGAAGAAAATGTATCAATTAAATTCTTAATAATTCTATGAAAGAGAGAGAGGAAGAATTAGCACACTTTTGACAAAAAATAGATGTGTCCAAGCATAGCAGTAAGATATAGTCCTTATTGATTTGGAATTAGAAAAAAAAACACCTTAGTACAATATCTTATATATTCTGGTAGCACTCTAGTAATCCTTGGAGTAAGATGTGGATCCTCACAAGGCAAGACTTATCTATTACCTGGTGTTCTACATACATGTAAATATCTCTTCCACTTTAGATGCCTTAGCTTGAGAACTAGGAGATAGAATGGTATTTAATATGTAATTGTTAGAAAAGTAAAGGCGTCATCGTTTCACTGGGGTAGGCACAGTTTTTAAAAATTGTCACCAGTTCTTCCTACAGCCTTTTTCTTTTCTTGTGTGAAAATCTGTCTATTGATCAATTGTGGTATGCATGCAGACATTGGCTGTTTTGCATTTTTAGAAACATTTGAATTTATATCATCAAATTTAAGAAAAAGAAACAATGACCCTACTGCAAACATTGCCCTGTTCAATAATCTCTCTCAGAGGGTCTAGTCTTCAGTTTTCAGCCAAGACTGCAGCCACACATAGTCAAAATCTACTTTTTCTACTGTTTCACTACAAGTAGATCTTGTTTTTTTTAATTTTGTACCATTTACTAGGTATTGATATTTTTGCGTATTGTGAAATTAAGTGAGATTATGGATTTGCCTGATGCTAATATATCGCCAGCTGGATACTGTGTAAACATACCTTTAGCTAAGACATTGGCAAGGCAATAACTCTCAAAAGAATCCATACCACTAATGAAAAGACAACTTATTTGAAATAATATATCTAATATAGAAAGTACACTGCATTTAAATTAAAGAGCTTCCAGTAACAAAAAAGGAGATTAACGTTTTGCTACTCCACTAACAGAAAATTCTGGAGCACAGAGATGAAATGATATATTTTACTAGACCAAAACAGGTTGACAACTGCTCAAGCTTAAGGTCTAAAAGGAGTCCATTACAGTGACTTTATTATTACTACATCTAGAGAAAAGCAGACTGCCCACATCAGTAATATCATGGCTTTCAAATACTTCTGGGGATTAAATCTTAGAAAACTTCCTAATGTCAATGACTTCTGTGCTATTCAAAGAAATGAGTAATCTGTATGGTCCGGATAACAGATGGATATTTTCATAAACATATCACAGTAATCAACTAACCTGTACTTTAAAAGTATTGAAATGGTAAGCATTGTTTTCTAACAGAGTCTAGAAATGCTGGATGGTCTGGAAATAAACAAAAATAACATCACTATGAAAAGGGATTCTAAGATGGACGCTGACTAGGAAACACTGACGTCTGTGTGCTCTTACTATTACCAGTTAATCTACTAAAATCATCTGCTGCTGCTGCATCAAAAATTGAAAGAAAGGATTTTCTAAAAATAAGCTAACCAAAATCTACTTACTTGCTGAGAAATGTTCCTCCTTTCTCTTGGATCTAGGATACTGAAAAGCTCTCCTACCTTTTTTTTCCAGCAGTGGTGTAGCAGTGCTTGCAGCCACATGTGCTTAGGCCAGACAGCACTACAAGGGCTCCACAAAAACACAAATAAATAAGCAAAAAACAAAACTTCAATCAAGATGGAGCAAATGGATGCGCAATCCTCAAAAACTAGACTGTCACTAGTTATGTCTCCAGAGAAAGAAACAACCACCAAAAGACAAAACAACAACTAGATCTCAGCCTGTTGCTCCAAAACAGCCACAGTCACAGAAAAGCAAAACTGAGCAGCCCCTCATAATGGAAGAACTGAAGGCATCTCATTCCCCACTTCAGTCTGTAATTCAAACATTTTCCTCAAAGCTAACCTTGTTTGGTAACAATTTGGAAGAAATCATTTCAAGGTTGGACCAGAATGAAGCAAGAACTATGGACAATGAAATTAAAATACAGGAACTTCAAAAAACACTTCTGTCAATGAACTATAAAGGTCATGCAGCAAACAATAATTGATCTGGGGGCTAGAGCAAGGCGTAATAATGTGCTGATCAGAGGTATACCTGAGAAGTTTGAACAACCACAACTTCTTAATATTGTAGAGGAAATATTTGGTCTCTTCCTGGAAAACAAAGACCTTGCTCAAACATTTACAATTGAGAGAATACATAGAGCTCTGAGAAAAGCACAAGTCCCAGACACACCCAGGCAAATTTACATTAGACTACTAAATGCCTCGCATGCCCAATCACTCTTGCAAGCTGCAAAAAACAAGAAATCCATTATATGGAAGGGATCAAAAATCACAATTGCCCAGGACCTGCCACTTCCTATAAAACAATCCAGATAAACACTATTACCTTTCTGTAAGTTTCTGATAAATAAAAACATAAAATTCCAGATGAAATATCCAGCTACTCTCTCCTTTCATCACAGAAACATCACATACTTCATCAAAGACCTTCAAGAAGCGAAATCCACGTTTCACAAAGCATTTGGTGAAATTCCAGCAATCCCCAGCTAAGCACAAAGCAAGACAAATTACATATCCAACCATCCAAGCATCAAACTAAATAAACAAACTGACCCTAATAAAAATAAATGATCTCACAAACTTACAAGCCTCCTGCTGATGCCCTGCAAATGAACAGATGAAAAAGCAGACCCACAACAACCTTCTTAACTCAGCGATCTGACTGAGGTATCTCATCAACTTTTGCCTTTCTAGTTTTCTTGCTTAAAAGCACCTCTCCATCTCACCATTCGATCAGTAGGCCAAGAAACCATTTATCCTGTTGTCACAGTGACCTATGACCTACAAGTGTAACCTGATAATATTTCCTACAGGAAACCACTTGTTCTGCTGTGGTACCATCTCAATATATGTTATGCGCGCACAGCCATCATAGCGAGGCTCCGCCCTCCTATCTAAACACTCTGTGCAGGAAAAAACTGAGAACATATGGCTTAAAGGAAGGAAAATGTGTCCTTATGACCCCCACAGTGCTGCATCTGTGATTGGACAAGAGAGAGAAGACAAATTTGTCCTTTTGGTAACTGGTTAGTTTTTACAGCCTTTACTTTTTGTTGTTTATGTTTTACTGTCAGAGTCAAGCTCTTATGCTAAGAACCCCTTAGCTTGGCCAAGCTTGGGACGGAGCAGCATGGATGAACGCCATTATTTTAAATGCCTTGACTGCTGATGATATCGGCTACTGCAGCTTTTTATCAATGAAGAAAGAGGCAATAGTTTTGGAACAGAGACTTTGTTGAAAGTTGTTGAAAATCTAATTGTCATGCTAACTGCTCTTTGAGAGAATCTGTTGAATCTAAGATTATTGTAACCTGATGGCAGTGTTTGTTCATTGGAAATGTTTTTACCTCGCCAGGATTCAATTAGTATGAGAAGCTCTAGAGGGAAATTCAGTATGAAATGATCCTAAAGTTACCATCTGGGCCACCCACTGATGTTGTGATGAAATAGATTGAATGTAAGGGGAGTGGAGTAATGGCTGGAAGTCTTATGATTAGGATTAGTTCAATTTGTTCTGGATACCTGATCTGAATGAGAATGAGTACCTCTACTGAGTAGTGCTTGTAAGCTCATCAGACAGATGCATGGGTTTTAATATATGGTTTGGAGGACTAAGGTACTTACTAGTTTTGATGGAAAAGCAGAGTGGTTCCTATACAAAAGTTAGATCAAAGAAAAATAGTAGGATGCTACTTATCCCAATAATAAAAAAAAAAAATACTTATATATAAACATCTCTACTGCTACTCTAGCTATTTATTCCTACATAATTTATATACCCCTCTATACTTAAAATCACTTAAGTCTAGCAATAAAGTCCAAACTCTGCCAACCCACTAAATAAATCCTAATGGTATCATTAGATTCATGGAATATTAAAGGGTTACAAAATAAAAAAAGGAGCCTAGTACTACATCTTATTCGAAAATCTCTTTTTGAAATTACCCTTATCCAAGAAACACACATGACAAAGGAGCAATTGGTGAATGACACTAAAAAGAAGTGGATAAAACAAATAATAGCTGCAGAGATCTGCACGGTCTCCAAAGGGGTAGCAATAGTTATTAAAAACTCATTCGGAGGTTCAATCATAGCCACTGGTGGAGATCCAAAAGGCAGATGGTGTTATCTAACATGTTCTATCCCGTGCTTTAACAAATAAATACTTATATTAAACGTCTATGGGTCTTGCTTCCATCAGTCCTCTTTTCTATATGAAATATATTCATTTATCAAAAAATTCCACAACCACCTAATGATCCTTGGAGGCGACTGGAACATGACCATTAGACCGCAACTGGACAGAACTTGCAAATCCAACAAACAACCTTTGGGTATTACTAACACTCTAAGTGATATAATGGATGATTTTAAGTTATTTGATCCTTTTAAACTTTTCAGAAATGACCCCTCTATTAATAACTACCCATTCTTCTCAGCATACCACAAATCCTGGTCCAGAATAGACTTTTTTTTAATCTCAGCACTGTTTTCATCTCATGAAATAGTATTTAACAGTGACCCTAGAACTATCTCTGACCATGCCAAAATTAATCTTAACTTAAATATCTATAAACCTAATCATGAGAACTGCATCCCTACAAATTGGTCCCTTAACCCTAACCTCTTGAATATCAAGACCCTTCACCAAGAAATCCAAGAATTCCTTTCACAGACTACAAGTTCTTTTGAAAAGTCAGACATCTCCCTAGATATACAATGGGCAGCAGTTAAAGTCACCTTAAGAGGTATCCTTATCCAAAAGGCATCCCTAATTCAGAAACAGTCCAAATCGCGTACCTTGGCACTAGAAACAGAACTAAGAAGACTAGAATCAGAGTTGCAAACTAAGTTCTCTGCAGATATTGAAAAACTGATGATCACCCTTCAAAAACATCTTTACAAATTACACCTAAATCAATACTCACTTATGGAATCCAGACTTATTCACAGATATGCTGAATGGGCGCAAACCCCTTATAAAATTCTAGCAAGGATAATAAATATTAAGACCACACCTACCACAATAAAAAATTAACCATAGGGGTAAATCCTACTTCACAGATAAAGAAATCATTCATGTATTTCAAGAAGTGTATAAAGAAATCTCATCCCAATTACGTGATTTAGAAAGCCTAGATGACCCTTTCCTAGATGAACTGCAATTTCCAGTAATAAGTAACACCCAAAACAAACTGCTAAAGGCATCTATAACCATGAAAGAAATAATTTTAGCCATCAATAAACTGAAGCCAGGCAAAGCCCCAGGCCCAGACAGCTATGTGTCAGAATTCTACAAGGCCTTTAAGCAAGTCCTAGCCCCCATTCTACTTAAGGTCTATAATCATATAATTCAATTTGGCATTTCTGACTTATATATTAATAACTCCAAGACCATTCTTATACAAAAGGCAAACGACACTAACCTCACTACAAATAACTATCACCCAGTTGCTTTAATTAACCTTGACATAAAGATTCTATCGTCTATCCTGGCTTATAGATTAAAAAATATATTACCGCATATCATATCCCATGACCAATTAGGTTTCATGAACAATAGACATGTATGGGACAACAGTCTATCCATTGAAGCCATAACCAATATGACAAAGTATGACAAATCTCCCAAATATGCAATTTCAGTTGATGCCCAAAATGCCTTTGACAGGATAAACTTAAATTTTTTCTTCAAAATTATGAAACGCTTCTCTATCCCTGATGAATACATCAAAATGGTTGCAACCCTCTATAACAAGGCATCTACTACCCTAAACATAAGCAAGAAGAATTCAAGTCCAATTCAAATAATAACCAGTACAAGGCAGGGTTGTCCGCTTTCACCTTATTTATTTAATCTATATCTTGAAGTCCTCTTGTTAAAATTAAACCAAAAAACATTCCATCATCCAGTCTTTATATATAAAATACCAGTGAAATATACCGCGTTTGCAGATTATCTAAATATTTATTTGGAACTACCTTCAACTGATCTAGAAAAAAATTCTAAGCTCTATTGGCAAATTTTCACAAATCTCAAACTATGCCATGAATCCCATCAAATCAATAATCTTTCCTTTAAACCCTCTTAGTCATAAATAATTTTTCATTCCAGAAACAAATATCAAAGTTAATTATACACTTAGATATTTGAATATTAACTTCTTCCATCCCCAACACAAACTAATTAATAACAATCTATACAAAACATGGTCAAAAGTCATGGAAGACCTCACAAGGTGGAAGAATCTAAACCTTTCCCTCCTCTCAAAAGTAGCTATTATAAAAATGAATATCCTACCCAAAATTCTTTTCCATCTCTTTGCTCTTAATCAAAGCATTCCAAATACTTTCTTCTCAAAAATTAATACTATACTGGGGAAATGTGTGTGGTACCCTAAAAATGTCAGAATTAGCTATACTAAATTAACATTTCCCAAAGAAAAGGGGGGCCTGGCCCTTCCGGATTTTCTAACATACTACCATATAATAAATGCCAGCTGTATTTTGCACATAACCAACTTCCATCCTACAGATAAAGTCTGGAACCCCATATGGACAAAAATCTACAATGCACACATAAGCGCATCCAATATTAATCCTAGAGCAACTATCTTTCTCAATCCTAAAACTCTGAAAGAATATAAAATTCAACCTATATTAATAAAAAATATCATTGGGTTCCAAAAGCTGATAACATCTCTCGATTTGAAAAACTCATTAGTGATGGCTCAACCAATTCATCGAAACCTCAACTTCAAATTGAGTAACACCATGTTAAATCTTGATAGTTTTCCAATCATCAAGAACTGTACACTATGGGACTTCTACAAAATTAAAGATTTACCCTTTGAAGCCATCATAGCCTCATTAGCAGTCAATAAAAAATACTACATAATTATTAAACAAATACTATATCTAATATCTCTGGTTACAGACAAGATCAGAATTTCAGCTATATCAGAAACCAATAACCCAACTTCTGTTAAGGACTAAAATGCTTTCTAATGTATACAGATTAATAACAAAAAATAAACATCAAGATAATATTCTATTCTCTAAGTACTGGGATAGCCAAAACAAAGAAATAACAATTGACCAAAAACTTGAGGCAATTGACACAACAATAAAATTAACCCCTTTTAAGAAACTGATATATACTCAGTTTATGATAAACAATAACACCTACATTACGCCTTTATTCCTAAGTAAAATCAACCCAAATGCCTCATCTTTGTTCCCAACCTGTCCTAATTCGGTAGCAGATACACTTCACATTTTTTTGGTCCTGTAAAAATGTCTATAAACTATGGTGCTCCCTAAGAGCACAACTTGAAAAAATGGGATACATGAAGTCAGCCCTATCCTGGGAAATGGCGATTTTGAATATTTTTCCCAATCCCTATAAATATGAGCAGAAACATATTACTGTAACGCTATGTGCGCTACTTAAAACTTATATTACACTAAACTGGTTAGATAGGTCCAAAACATCCTGGAAGGAGTTCAAGTCTATGTCGATCAAATATGTATTAGCAAGTAAGCTAAACAACAAGCAGAAAGAAAATAAACTACTTCCAAAAATACTGGAATAACCTTATAGAAGTTCTTAAATAAATAACGTTCCTCACTTTAACTCCTCTATTTCTCCTTACTCCTATGGCCGCGTCCCTATTTCCCTATTATTTAATATCCCCACTTCAGATAGAGGACTAACTCTAGCCTAAATACTTTTCAATTTTAATTCCCCAACTCCACTCTAACCCCTGAAAAATCAAAATAGAAGCCCTATCACCATGCTCCTATACCCTAGTATCAGTAGAAACAACTAATATATTCATGCTAACACCTCCTTACTTAGTGACAGCCAAATGTACATAGTGTAGATAGTTAAAGCAAATAGGTATTGGGTTTACAACCTTATACTCTTACATATGATTGCTCAATATTTTAAATTGTCAGGACTCCCTTTCACTATTCTATGTTAAATTCTAAAACACTTGCACATGGGAGGTCAATTGTTTTCCTTGTAATTTTGTGTTGAACCTATATGTTATCAACCAAGTATTTACTAACTGTATCCACCTTCTTTATGTCGATCCTATATGCTTTTGTTGTGTGACCTGTATTTGTATTTGTATATTAATAAAATGCAATAAAAAGTAGATTGCAAAAAAAAAAAAAAAAATCACTATGACACAACAGAGCACATTAAGAAAACCCTTGAAAAGTGGTACTAAATGTTAAGTGAAGCAAGATCAGGAAATATTCCTTGTGTTGCAACACAGGGAGTGTTCTACTCCCTTCCCATGCTTTCTCATAATATGAAAATGATATGTGACACCTACTAGTATTATTATAATGACAACATGTTGATGTATGCATTTATTATTGCCAAACATCATTCTTGTCAAACTACTACTCACTGTAATGTAGGTATTTGTTTTATGCATGGCATCTTGGACTGAAGAATACCTTATGTCAACTTCAGAGTGCTCCAAACCTGATGCAGTGACAAATGTGATGGCTTGCAAGTTACTTGGTAATCATAATAACAAGAAACCTTTCACTTTCTTTTGCTATTCACAGTCTTGACAATGAAGGTATTTTGCAATTGCAGTCTTTTGCAATAGTTGGCAGTCATTCTGCATCATTCAGGAAGGTTCGAGAAACATTCTTGCTGGCCAGTTGTACTCAAAACAAGAAATATTCAAATTAAGGCTAACCTCTGCAGTAATTGTGAACAATGGCTGAAGGAATGGATTTTTTTACGAAACCGACCAGTGTGTCAGAGACTGTTGGTGGGAATTGTTATGCCACTGATGTGATGTTATGACAATTGTTACTCACATTCTTCATGCATGCATATCAGACTCATTACCAGGTGTACACAGCAGTTACACAGTGTACAAGACACACAAAATAGTAGCTGCATGAATATAATGTGCACAGTAGCTGTCTTTGTGAATCATGCTTCTTAAATTACTATTTCAACTCAGGTGAGACTGGAACAGTGATGTTTCGCAGGGTGGAAAATAAGGTGTGCTGCAAACACTGTTTGGGCCTTACTCTGCAGTCTTCCTACATACAAGTACTAGCATCAATGGTCATTTTGTGATGCGATGGCTGTCACTAAATACCAGGGATGAGTTGTGCTCTGTGTTCTCTGCAACATGGAATAACCATCAGAAGTCATAGTCTTTGTTAATAACAGAACTCAATTAAGATTTATTTATTTATTTATTTATTTTTATTTTACATTTGTTGACTGGGCTAGTCTAACTGGATACATGTCCATTTTCAGTAGAGGCCCGGGGAGAAAAGCTCCTCTTTAAACTAACTAAATCAAAACAATCGAAATTCCATGCAATATATACAGTACATAAACCTAAAGAATTATTACATCAATTGAGATGTACAGAATTATAAATATACAGATTGTGACTGCTAAGTTTAATAAGGTAAGATACAGAGTTATAATCAAGGGAGAGAGATAGATAATACTTGATTAGAAAATTGGATATGGATGAGCCTTTGAAAAGATATAAAATGGCTAAGATTAAGGGAGTAATACTGAGAAGTAAGAGGATTAATGAATGTAAGTACAAGGGGAAGAAGTTACATTCATAGTGAAAGAGAATAAATTGGTTTATATATACAAGGTGGAAAGATAAGAGCTCTCAGAAGAAAGCAAGGTTGTTTGGAGCAAATTCAGTATAAGCAGCTTGGGAAAAAGATGCTGAGAAGGGGGGGGAGAAATTGCTAATACTGCAAAGAGGGTTATTGGAATAGAGTTATCGAGTGATGTTATATTGGGGGGGGGTTAGTCAGGGTTAGTACAAGGACAAAGCCATTGTGTTTTTAGTTGAATCTTTAGTTGCTTTTTAAAGAGTGGTAATGATGACAGAGATGTAAGTTTAGTGGGAAGCTTGTTCCAAACTTTCCCTACTGTATTAGAGAAAAGAAAAGATATATTGATAGATCATATTGTTGTATCAAATCCCAAATCATCGAGTATGTTAGGAAGGAAACAAAACTGCCAATACAGCTTAAGTTTCTTTACAAATGCAACCACATTCCTTAAATATACTCAGTCCACATCTAAAGGCAAACATTTTGTATGGAATCTCTTCCCAGACCACTGTTACCAATTCTGACCACAAAGACAGTAAAACTATTCAAACCCTAAAATACTTTGCACCCAAACACACACACACACACACACACACACACACACACACACACACACACACACACACAGATAGTCTTTGAAGTTGTCATTAGATTTAAATGACACTAAAAAATCTTCATGAAAAGTGCTTCTGGACAAACAGGATGTTCTACTTGGTTATAGTTAATGTAAATTCTGCTTTGTGATACTTCCCAGAATGAGCTCTTCAGTCTAATGGAGCCTCTGTTTTTGTAATCATAAATTGTCAGTGCTACTCCATACCTTTTCACCAATGTTAATTTTGTTTTATTATTAGTTCAAATGCTTAACAAATCTGCTGCAGTTTAATCAACATTTTTGGCTATCCATTCTATTTATCTGTCTATCTATCTATCTATCTGTCTGTCTATCTATCTGTCTATCTATCTATCTATCTATCTATCTATCTATCTATCTATCTATCTATCTATCTATCTATCTGTCTGTCTGTCTATCTATCTATCTATCTATCTATCTATCTATCTATCTATCTATCTATCTATCTATCTCATCTATTTGTCCATCTCTCTATCTACCTAGTAGTTATCTATCTGTCTAGCTAACTAGTTGTCTGTATAGCTACCTGTCCATCTACCTACTCTGTAACCTAGTCTTCCAATCTGTCCATTCTTCTCCATATCTCAACTATAGTTTTCTCATGCTAATATCACCCACAAATAAGGGTGAGAAGAATTGGTTCCTAGCCTGATCTACTAAAGTGAGGAGACAAAATTAGCAAACTGCTAACATCAAGTTTGCTGAAGACTTAAGAAATGATAGAAATACATGACTGTGTGCTATGTTAAGCACATAAACAAGAAACTTATACTTAAAAAAGCCCCAGAAGTATGCATGTGATGCTGCTATCTTCACATTATTTGAATTCTTAGTTCATGGTGTCTCTCAGTGCAATAACATCTGAGTCCGGATTTTTTTATGTAATTTTCTCTTCCTTTGCAAAAAAGTTTTTTTTTGACCTGAGCATCCTGTGGAGATGTTTGTTTTACATTTATAATCTGCTTGAAATTTAAACTTGAGATAATGTTACCTCTAGAGTCTGCATCAAACAGCATGACATCACTAAGCAAAGGAGAAAACTGGAATATGTTACATGAAGTAGGGTTCTTTCAGGAAACTGCACGTTTACTGTGAACTGCAAAGTAATATGATAACCATATTATTATTATATTTAAATCAAACTACTTCTACAGCATTACTTGCACAATGTATTCTGTATTGATTATGTTTCATTTATCTCTGGCATTCATCCTGAAATTTGGATTTAATACTCTCAACTGTTATGCACCTTCATGAAACTCATGTGACCTGCTTGTAAGCTGGAATTATGCATCAATATCAAAAGTCCAGCCAGAAATGCAAGTTTTTTTGTGAGAAAATCCAGGTTATCAAACAGATATTAGGTCAACTGTTTGCTTTGTCAAAAAAAGTAAATGGGGTGTATACTAGGTGTGTGTGTTCATGTGACTATGTATGGTTAAAGGTAGAGTAATGGTTAGGTAATGAGTTAGATTAAGTATGTGTGTGTGTGTGTGTGTGTGTGTGTGTGTGTGTGTGTGTGTGTGTGTGTGTGTGTGTGTGCTTGAGTACCACATGTGTGCATATGTGTGTCTGTTTGTAAAGGCAGATAGAAATATATGGCAACTGCTAAACAAAACTGAAGTTCTAAGGAACCTCATCAAGCAACAAACATAGGAACTTTAAAATAAAGTGTTCGGCATGTGCCATAATCATTTTTGATTTTAATAAAATAACACTTCTTAAGCAAATTTAGTTGTTCTACTATGTCTTTTGCCCGTTTTGGTCTTTATTCAAAAAGAACCCAGGTATGAATGGTAAGGGCTGCAGCATAAAGAGCCCTTTAGCTTAATAATGATTAGGCTCAAAGAGGAAAGACCTCTTTATTGGCTAATTTGCATGTCTCTGTATCATTCAGTGATTATCAATAGCACTAAGAAGCACTTTGCTGTGATAAAAACTGTTGGCAGCCCTTGCATTGAACCGGCCCAGGCACTCTCTTCATTCACTTCCCCACCTGCATGCACACATTCAAATATGCACACACACACACACACACACACACACACACACACACACACACACACACACACACACACACTCACACACACACACACACACACACACACACACACACACACACACACACACACACACACACACACACGAGCACAAACTGTTATATTTTGACTGACCCAGAAGTAACACAACATGCTTAATTGCGATTCTTTTACCTCCTGTCCATCCATATGTACTGTTAAATTGAGTCAATAATATCAGTTATTACAGTTTCATGCTTGTTATTACTCAGATTATGTGTTATCATGGAAAACGTGTTGTGCTACTGATGTTTTACATAAGATGCACTAATATTTAAAGTTCCTGTTGTCTAGTGCCTTCCCTCGTATTACAGCCTTACTTGTTAGTTTAAAGGAGTCTAACAGTTTGACAACCCCCCAACACACAAACACACATGCACACGCACACACACACACACACACACACACACACACACACACACACACACACACACACATACACACACACACACGTAAACATGTGTACACACATTCACAGATTCATGGAAAAAACACACACACACGTAAACGTGTACACACATTCACAGATTCATGGAAAACATACACACACACACACACACACACACACACACACACACACACACACACACACACACACACATGAAAAGACTCACAGACACTCATTGAAGAGCAGACACCACCTCCACCTATCATACTCACAGATACACGCACTCACTATAGAGCAGACCCCCCCAACTATCACAGAAACACTCATTCACACACATGCGCGCACACACACACACACACACACACACACACACACACACACACACACACACACACACACACACAAACACACACTCACAGACACATATATACACTCACCTCCTCTACCCATCCCCATACTAACTCCTTACTGCAACTACCCATACAGGCACACACTTACATAAACATAGAGACATGCACACTCAAACATAAACACACACACACACACACACACACACACACACACACACACACACACACACACACACACACACACACACACATGCACACGCACATATATGCATGCAAACTCAGCTGAGACCACTCATACCTTTGCATACATGCTGCCACACACATACACACATGGACACAATTGCCACAACCACTATCTCTGTGTTAAATTCCCTGACTCTCCTCTCATGCAGTCTTTCCCATTGAAAGTAATGAGTTAATGCAGACTTTTGATCATGTTAATTAATGTAGCTGATTGGGTTAATTTTCCAGATGATTAGTGCTATGAATCGGCTCACTATTGGAATGTCAGCACCAACAAGATGATAAAAAAAGACAGAAAACAAAGAAGAGCAAATCTCAAAGATAGCTCTTCTCCTTTTAACTCTTCCACACCCCCAAACTTATATATATCAACTCTGAGATCACCATACCTTGGAGATAAGGGAATAATCCAAGAAATGGCCATCTTGGCCATTCAGTCTCTGCATTTCCCAACTTGCCCTTACAGGTCCTAACATTTCAAATGGTTACTGTATGAAAAAATTGACTGTAAATCATTTAACACAAGCATTTACAGGAAAGAGAACGTGATTCAGTCGTACATGCTGTTTCCCCAGAATGCCTCAGTAATATTGTGCTAAGCTGTGCTGATAGCTCACAGAGGTGATTCTACACACCATGTACTATCAATGTGGTAGGGCAATCAATGAAACGGAAAGGGCTACCACTAAAAGAAAACAGACTGCATTAGGGATTTCTACTGGCTGTAGATTTTTCTCAATCCCATTTTTTTATTCATATGCATTATCTGTCTAGCTAAATATGTTTGTATTACAAAAGATTGGAGATGAAGCTTGTTGAAGCACGGTACATTAACCAGATTTGGCTAACATCCTCGATCATTGCAAAAAAAAAAAAAAAAACAAAAAAACAAATACTGAAATACAATCAAAAATGTAAGCAATTAGTTTACATTTGTGATCAAATAGTAATCCTAAACATGTATCACTACAGAAAAAATAATGCATAAATTCAGCGGCTAAAATACATACACCTCCCCTGCACATATACTTACAAAACTATTTCTTCACCTATGAGCCCTGCACCCATACACCAATAACTTATATATAATAATTCCAGTGTAGCACAACTGCAAAGAAAGAGCAACAACCTAACATTATGCTATACTCAGAAGTAGATTATATTTGCCAGTGATATGTCTGCATCAAAACTGATGAAACTATTTGAACGTGTGTTATATGTCTCTCTCTCTTTATATACACATATATATATATATATATATATATATATATATATATATTTTTTTTTTTTCACTCTGAATAGGTGTGTGTGTGTGTGTGTGTGTGTGTGTGTGTGTGTGTGTGTGTGTGTGTGTGCATGTATTTGTCTGCAGTTATCACCTCAATGTACCAATCTCCTGGGTTGTGGATAGGTGTTCAACATGTATATATGATAGGATATTCTTCATTTGATAGTATAATACTTAAAATTGTGCTCTTCAAATGACTTCAGTAATGACAAATCCATGTATTGTATGCCCATCCATTATTTAAATTTTACTTTCATTTTATTTCACTTTAGTCTGTAATATTTTGACTGTTTAATTAAGCAAGTATTTACATTTAATATTATATCCAAATCTATAGTTCAGCTGCCACTAAACCTTAAACATATTGTTTGGTACATTTAGTAAAGTAACTGTCAGGAAAGCAAATGTGTCAGTGCAGAAACATTTTACATAAAAACAGACAGACATTCCTGCATGCATAATTGCCATCACTACATAAGCTAAGACAGGAAAAGACAGGCACTTCACAAGAGCATGTGTTCCTACTGACATAGTGGTAATGATGTCACTTTCTTTTTGTAACAGAGGGATGAGGGGTGCTAGCACTGAAATATTTTTGCTACCTTTCCCACTTTAATTACTTTTCTGTTGCAGTGATATTGACATTAACAGCTTACCATGATTTAACCTTTCATTCGAAAGCTCTTAGTCTATTTTAGCATAGATAAGTAGACAATTTTCTGACAGTTGCATTCTCACTTCCCTGTCAAGATATATGGAAGTGATATAGTTTACTTCTTTAGATCAGCTTTATCTAGTGATCACATATGTTTCTTTCAAAATCTGCCTAAGATATAAAACAAATTAATAAAAAACTGTAAATAAGTATGTTGTGGCTGTAAACGTCAAAACCGAAAATATGACAGAAAAAATAGACATTATTGAAAGTATACAAGCGCATACTGAAGTTGTTAAATAAATTTATCACACACTAAACTGCATTCATTATAGCCAGTGCTGACCTCAACAGTTGTTGGGTCCAATTTGGACCATTTATGCATCCCCCTAGCAGACCCCCTCTCCTAGCACCAGCACTTACTCCTAACTCCCCCTTTCCACCTGCTAGATGTGTGGATTTATGAATATTTCAAATTAGCTATTGCTAATATGTGTTATTAAAGTATATTAGCTTATTTATTTTTCAAAAACGTATTAAAATAGAAGAAACCCTAAATCTTAGTAAGTACTCTGCATTCATCACCATTTTGGGGATTTGTTGTTGTCAGTACCAAGCTGACCATGCTACTCCAAGCTCATTTGAAACAAGAAACCTGGTAAAATCTAACTCATCCTAGCCCCAACTCTTACCTTCAATGCCTAATATCCTCAGAAGCCAGGGAATGCTGGGCAAATGAGTCATTAGAGATGAGGTTTGTGGTTATGGAGAACCAGGTGGCCAGAAAGAATTGTATATTTTTCTTCGTTAGGAACACAGGATGAGCATTATTTTTATCTAATTATTTGTTGAACTGGGTAAGTGGGTTAGTACTAATGCTTGTAGATCATTTCCAGCCATAACCCTCACCACAGTGGCAGAAGTAAATATAACAAGCGGGAATAATTTATATTAGCAGTTAAGAATCGTGTTTTGGCAGGATGGAGGAAATCAGAATGCCTTAAGGAAACACACATGAATATATGGATAATTTATAAAATCTATAGAATTTTGTTCAGGTAATAAAACTCTCCACAAAAACCCTCCCCAGTCTATTCCAATCATTTTATATCTTCGTTTTTTTTCCTGTCCTTTTTCTCATTTTGAGAGTGACTCAAACCATTTTATCCTTGCAGTACCATTAAGTCAAATTACTTCAGTTTTTGTCTTATGTTTTTTTCTTTTAGCCAAGTGGAATCATCTTTTATTGACCTCTGTCTCCCTCCACTGAACACAATAAGCACATAATGATTCACTTATGCTTCCTGCATTTGCCTATTTACAACTGCAGCAAATACTTCTCTGCTAGTTTTTGTGTATATGTGGGCTTTCTAGTCCATTCAGGTTCAGTTTCATGATGCTTTATCAACTCTTATTGCACAGCTATTTTTTTGTAATGACACTGTACCACTACCAGTCTTCAATTTAAACTCAGCAGCAGTAACTAGAATGATAGATAAAAAAGGAACGGTTAATCCAGAAACAGTTTTCAGCACTCATTACTACAGCTGTCTACTATGATAGCATGTGCAGCTAACACCATGAGCCAACAAAGCGATATGAATCTGCAATAATAATGCAAGACTAACCACTAGTGCAAAGCATGACAAGAAAGAACTGATGTTCACTCAACTATCAAGATGTGAAGTACTGCAGAGGCACGACTGAAAGCAGAAACATGCCTTGCACTTTGCTATAATATCTGCCTGGCAAATCTTGTAGGTTGCATAATGATAGTGACCCTGTCAATAGGCTAGTGTGGGACCCCTTGCAGGAGTGGGTTTCCTCATTTCTTTTAAAAAATGAGATTATTTGAGTTCCATGAAATAGTTATCTGGACATTTTCCTCTCTTCTATACTTCCAGCATGAGTTATGCTGCAGTACTCCGAAATGCCACTGCCTATACTCTCTGTATCCTTATGTAAGTGTATCATAAGGGGGATGCAGTACTCTCAGTGGGACCTCTGATGTACTATTTAGTTATGTGTCAGTAACAGATCATAGTGCATGTAACTACTAATGGATTCAGAACAGTGGTCAGTTAAAGTATGCTTTAGACTGACAACAGTGGATTGTAATAAAGGTAACAGGCTTATTTGTTTACATTAACACAAAAAAATAGTGAATATACTCATCAGCTACTCTATGAATATTACTTACTCATATTTTCCCAACAGCACCAACACTTTGTAAACAGATTCACCTTCTGATTCCCAGTGTGTCTTTATCTGAAGACACATTAATTGTTTAGACTAGGATGAGTCATTTGAAATTATTAACTCTCCATTTTATATCCATTTGTTTTCTTTTCCTCAATCCTGTTCACAAGCATGTTTTGTACCTGTTTATGTACCATCTGCTGTATTTCAACATCATTTGGACTCTCTGATTTACTTCTGCTCTATGTGCTTTCTATATTTTTATGAAGGTGGGTCACCATGACATCATGCAGTGCTAAAAGAGACTCAGGCATGCAAAATGTTAAAATGAATAAGTGTCATTAAAAGATGACACTATTTTGCTTCCATCAGTATGCGTAATTGTTAGAAAAATGTGTAATAGTAATATGCATGCTTAGTGCATTCGAGGTTTAAAAGGGTTAACGGATTTATTCTGTTCACACTGCATGAATCTGCACAGCTATTAGAAACTTAACAAGAAGCATTTCATTTCTGCTAATGTCATGAAACTTAAAGAGATATTCATTTCTGCTTATGCTATGAGAAAGTATGCAGCTGCTAGAAGCTTTGATAAAGAAAACAATAGATGCTTGAAAGTATAAACCATAGTCAGCATTACTTGTACCAAAGCTAGAAATGTTCCTTGAATCTAGACAAAATGTAACACGTGTATTAGAGTAGTACAACTGAGGAATTGAAATGTTAAAATGGGCTAAAATAAGCCCAAGGCCAGGTTGTTTTTCTCAAAATGTTTTGCAAGCTAGCAAATAATCTAACCTAGTCAGCAATAAGTCTAGTAACATTTTCTGTAGAACATACAGAAAGTTGTGTCTAACTACATCAGCAATAGAATAGTAACATTTTCTGTGTGACAGGAAGAGAACTGTATAAGAATAACATACTAATCCCCAGTAATTCAGACAAACCTTGTGCCTACATGCTTTGTCTCCTTGCTGCAAGTAATAAAGGGTGCCTTGCTTGAACCTAATGTGAATTGGTCTTTGAAGTTTTTTCCTTTGACAGATTGGTCCTTCAGACTGGAACCCTCTCTTCACCTCGGATCAGACGGCCAGGTGGTTGAAACCGTACGGGGAAGAAACCAAATCGGTTCTTCTTATATGGAAAGTCCTCTGACTGAATTGTCGTTCAAAAGAGGCCAGCCACTTTCTGATCTGTGACTGAAGGATGGGTCTCTGTGAAATGGTGATCAATCACGTGGGCTCAGGTAAGGTGAATCTACTTTTTTCTGTTTTCTGTTTTAGATCATGGACTAGATGTGTATTGTTTTTATCAGACTGCATTTTTCTTGCAAGTCAGGGACAAAAAAGATTACTGTCTTGTCATAGACCAGGAGAAACAGAATAAGTAGGCAGTCATTCTGAAGAGACTATAACAAAATCTGTGGTACCACATTAAAAATTAAGAGAAGTTACGTAACGATCAAAGAGTAGAACAAAATGGGTAATAATTGCACAAAAAGAACCCAAAATCCGCTTTTAACAGAAGACGCAAAATATATGCAGTCGCAGCGCACCGACAATATTAGATATTATTCAAAATGGGTTAATAAATACAAATTCGATGGAAAATTAGAAAAATCCTCACTTATCTAACATCAAACAGCTCAAAACTGATTCCAAAGGTCAGGTAAAAAAGCAACATCGATTAGGAATTCCTCAGGCACACAGGTGGCTTGAGGAAGTAAACCGTAGGGAACAAAAGAACAAAAATTCAAAAGCAATGTTTTTAGATAAAGAGGACAATAACTTAGTAATAGCATCAGCACCTCCACCTCCCTTACCAGAATATGAAGCAAGTGAACAGGTTAATCCACCCCCACGATATCCTGTAGTCACTGAAGATAGAGATATTATGAAACTAAAACTGACTAAAATTAGAGATCTCATCGGGACCATGTCCCGAACAAAGGCAGGTAACTCAGATGAAGGCATTGAGTTATGGCAAATGGTTAGGAATTCACAATCTATAAGTGAAGAAGAAGAAATATGCCCACTTATAGAAGTACCCAATCCTCAGGCAGGTCAAGACAATCAGGACCCAACTATTTTAGTGTATAGACCTTGGACTCCAGAAGACATCCTGAAAGCCACTGAGGGAATTCCCCATCCAAAGGTTAATTTTAGAAAATTCTCAGAAGATTTACAAGGAATGAGGCTGAGTTATAACCTAAACAGAGAAGAAATAGAAAAGGTAGTTAGACAGATTGTAGGGCCAGATTGGTACATGATTAGTAGGAACTGGAATCCCCGTGATGCTGCACAAAGACCCCTCCCACATAGCAGCGCAGAATTAGACACCAGAGTAAAAGGTCTTACAGACCGCATCTCTGAAAGATGGAAACCTAGGGCAGACTGGACTTGCATTAATCAATGCATCCAACAAGAAGGTGAAACAATTGACAGGTACTATGCCAGATTATTAGTGTTTTAATAACCACTGTGGAATGCAGGTTCCTGAAGATCAAACACAAGATTCCCCATATGAACAGCAGTTAAAGAATGCATTCTTAAAAGGCAGTATTGCACCTATAAGCAGTTTTATTACAAAACACATGGTAGACCATCGTACAAGCAGGTTACAGTCATTACTTGAATATGCTAGGCATGCCGAAAGGCATTTTAATAGCAAAAAGAAAAAGAAAGCTCAAGTATTTTCTGTAGAAGATGGAGCAGAAGTTTATGTAGTACAGTCCGGGAAAAAGGGCAAGAAAAACGCACAGGGAAACAAACAATCTGATCAATGATCAGAGGACTTTGAAGGGCGAAAGAAAAGGGGAGAATGTTTCAAATGCGGTAAAAAGGGACATTTGGCAAGGGATTGCAAGAAAAACAAGAAGGTAACAACGGAATATAAGGAGGGTGAGGATTAACTATATGGTAGTCAGGAATCACTAGAAGGGGCTAGCGAAGAATGGACAAATAAGAACGTGATAGAGGGAGTAGAGGAACTGCAGGAAGTCAGTGAAAATGAACAAAATGAAATATTGGACCTAGCTTTATTGAGCTTGGAGCTTTATTTAGCAGACACAAAACCAGAAGTTACACTCTTGCTAGAAGGGAGGGAAGTCAAATTCTTGTGTGACTCAGGGGCATCACGAACCCTGATACATCCCTCCAAACTGCCAGAAAACACAGAGTCACCTGGTTACATACTGGTCAAAGCAGCTAATGGACAGCTGTATCGGGAGCCTCTCTCCCGTAACATTGCAATAACTGATCCAGTTTCAGGTTTGACACAGAAAAGCAAAATTGTTGTTTCTGCAAAATGCCCGGTAAACCTCTTGGGCAGAGACCTCATGCAGTTATTTGGTATAGCAGTAGTCCCAACCATGCAGGGTATGGAAGCACAGCGACAAATTGATACCTTTGCAGTATAACCGGAGGGTGAAATGTTTCATTTGTACAGCCAGGACTTGGTTACGACTGGTCCAGGGACTGTGACCAAAGAGTTAATGAATGTAGCCATCAGCAAGTTCCCCTCCCTTGACATTGATAAGCAACACCTGTTGCACTGTACCCTGTATTATTGTAACACACCAGGACTTGATAAAGAATATGAGCAAGAATTATTTAAAAATCATGCAAACAGATTGGTATTGCGTAACCTGTACTGGGACACAGAAGGGAACTGTGTAGTCAGCTGTTCATTGCCCCAGGAGTTCTTTACACTTTATAAATCTAATTGATTACCACACGTTAGCTTAACAAAAAACAGAAACATAGAATGGGCAGACCTAGGAGAAAAAGTCACGAGATGGGAGAAACAGCAGAACTAGAACTGTCAGAACAGGGAATACAAATACAGAAGTTGAATCGGATAACTCAGACCAACCCAGCTGTGCACTTGCAGTCTAGCAAGGACAGCTGATTGACACTCCTGTTAGAGGAGGAAGAAAATGCCTTATGAAATATACTAGAGAATCTCTGGTCAACAGGGAAATCAAATGTAGGACTCATTCGTACAGCAGGACTGGTTACTATCATGCCAAAGTCAGCATTCAGACCACAAAAAAGACAGTATCCCTTAAGAAAAGATGCAGAGGCAGGGATAAAGCCTATTATAGCAGCCTTACTTAAAGGAGGGATACTAGTAGAATCTCCCGATTCACCATGTAACACACCCTTATTTCCAGTTAAAAAGGCCAATGGAGAATGGCGTATGGTCCAAGATTTACAAGCTGTAAATGATGCAGTCATACCAAGAGCACCTATGGTGCCAGACCCACACCCCCTGTTGGATGATCTAAAACCTCAACAGAAGTATTTTTCTGTGGTAGACATCAGCAATGCTTTCTTTTCGATACCAATACACCCTGATAGCCAGTATTGGTTTGCATTCACATTTCAGGGGAAAAGGTATACATATACGCGACTACCACAGGGATATTGTGAAAGTCCAACAATATTCTCGCAAGAAATGGCAAGCAACTTGGCAGGATTCACCCCACCAAGAGGCAGTCAGATTTTACTTTATGTTGACGACATCTTGCTGGCAGCCCCCACCCAGCAGGAATGTAGAGAAGATACCATAGCACTACTACGATTTTTAGCCGCTGATGGACATAAGGTAAATAAAAGTAAACTGCAGCTTTGGAAAAAACAGGTCAAATACCTGGAATATGTAATATCCAAGGAAGGCAGAACATTAGATGAGGACAGAAAAATAGCAATTTTGCAAGCACCAAAACCCACTACCAAGAAGGAAATGATGTCCTTCTTGGGTACAACCAATTTTTGCCGGAGCTGGATTCCAAACTATGCCTTGGAATCTGCACCTCTGACTGACCTTATATATAAAAAGCTTATGCCAGTGCAGGATTTGTTACAATGGACACCAGAGGCAGAATCTGTTTTCTGCAAACTAAAGCAGTTAATAGCATCCTCATTAGTTCTGGGATTGCCAAACTACCATAAACGTTTTTTCCAAACTGTAGATTGTAAGCAGGGTTACATGACATCAGTATTAACACAACAGCATGGGGATAAGCAATGCCCCATTGCTTACTATTCATCACAACTAGACCCAGTGACACAATCCTTACCCCACTGTGTACAAGCAATAGTTGCAGCTGTAATGGCAGTACAGGCTTCAGCCTCAGTAGTCTTGTTCCACCCTCTCACTTTCAGAGTACCTCATGCAGTCACAATTATTTTACTACAAGAAAAGGTGGCATATCTTTCCCCTGCTAGGCATCTTTCCTGTATGACTATATTGTTGAGTCAACCTCATATGACAATTGAACGCTGCATGACTTTAAACCCTTCTACTCTGCTCCCGACCCCTGCAGATGGCACACCACACCGCTGCCTGCAGGTAATTGAGGAAAAGACACTACCTAGAAAAGATCTCACGGATGACCCCTTGGATGATGCTGAGGTGACATACTATGTGGATGGCTCATGCAGAAGGGGTCCTGCAGGACAGAACCTAGTAGGATATGCAGTAGTTTCTGATACTGGGATTATAGAAGCAAAACCTTTACCATACAACTTATCTGCACAGGCAGCAGAACTGATTGCCATGACACGGGCATGTACCTTAGCAAAGGGTAAATGTGTAAACATTTTTACTGATAGCCAGTACGCTTTTTCTACTGTACATGTTTTTGCGCAACAGTGGAAAAACTGGGGAATGATAACATCTACTGGCAAACCTATAAATCATGCACAGTTTATTTTAGATCTTTTAGAATCTATTCAGTTACCTCAGAAAGTAGCCATTTGTAAATGCACAGCTCACACCAAGCAACAAGATAGGATTTCAAAAGGTAATGCAAGAGCTGATACAGCTGCAAAACAAGCAGCCACAGAATTATTTCTTTTAAATGATGAATTACAACCCTCTGAGTTTTCAGATTTAGATATGTTAAAAATAATGCAGACACTCACTACGCAAGCTGAAAAACAACGATGGATAAAACGAGGAGCAATCCTCGAAAAGGGGCTGTACATCTGTAGAGAAGGAAAACCGATACTACCCTCTAATTTGTTTCGATATGCAGCTTTGTTGAGCCATGGGCTTTGCCATGTCTCAACAGGGGGGATGGTACAGCTGGTGAACCAGGTGTTCACAATGTACGGATTTACAAACTACTCTAAAAAATTTTGTTTGATGTGTCAAATCTGTAACAAACATCATGCACAGGGGGCGATAAAGCCCAAGCAAGGGAGTTTCCCTACACCACCATATCCGTTTCAAACTATCTGTATGGATTTCATAGAATTGAACAAATGTGAAAATAAGAAGTATTGTCTTGTCATTGTAGAAATGTTTTCCAGATGGGTGGAAGCCTTTCCAACCAAAAATCCATATGCAGCTACGGTGGCAAAGGTACTTGTCAAGGAAATCATTCCTAGGTTTGGTATTCCGGAAAGGATCTACAGTGACAATGGTACACACTTTGTAAATCAAACCATACAGCAGTTGAGTAAGCATTTTGATATTTCTTTAAAAAATCATTGTGCATACCATCCACAATCTGCAGGGCTACTTGAAAGGCATAATGGTATACTAAAAAAACAAATTGAGAAAATTAATATCTGAGACAGGAAAAAACTGATTATACTGTTTGCACCTGGCACTGTTGAGCATGAGAACTATCCCTACAGCAAAAGGATTGACTCCTTTTGAAAAATTATTTGGAAGGGCTTATTATACACCACAGTGGAAACTTCTCATGTCATCAGATCAGGAAGCTGATTTCACACTAGCTGAATATATGAAAAAGTTGTTGAGTTCTAAACGTCTGTTGCAGTCAAATTCTGTTTCAGATAGAAAACAAACCAAGACATCAGAAGTGGCAGTGACGCCCGGAGATTGGATGTGGATCAAAAATATCAAGAGAAGAATTGGTCATCACCAAGGTGGGAAGGTCCCTACCAGGTGCTTCTTTCAACACCCACTGCAGTCAAGATAGCAGAATGAGCTTCGTGGATACACCTGACACACTGCAAGCTGGTTAAGAACTTTGAGTTGGACAAAAATCTTACCTCTCCATCGGGGCCCTCAGCACAAAGTTTGGCTACAAAGGGGGGTCAGATCAATAGGACTGATCCATCTCAACCCCAGTGAAGAAACCATTGGTGCTGAAGGTCCTATTAGGGCAGAGAGTAAGAGTACGTGTCCAAGATGACGGAATTCAGTAAGATCTAAATACACCTACTTGGAAGAGTCGGAGAAAACAGAAATGCAGAACAACCATTTCCCCAAAAGTATTGCATAATCATCCTGTTGACTGCACTAGTGACAATAATCTTTTTGTTGTGGCCATTCCTTTTCCCAGCCACACAAATTGAACTAAACAAGTGTGCAGAGTGGCATGCAGAGTGGCACCCGAACTTTAACACTTACCAGGCAATCAAATATGTGTATGCTGAGACCTTCAATGTTTCGAATTGCTGGATTTGCACAGCTTTGTCAACAGCATATGGGGGGTTGCTGTTAACTTTAGTTCCCCTAGGAGCCAACAAGACCTGGGAAAACTTAATTTATGATACATCAGATGTCACATCACAAGATAAAGTAGCATTGCACTTGTCTGTTCGACAGAAGGGAACTGTGTGTTTTTACAAGAATGATACAGTTCAGGTGGGTTGGAGCAATTGCAATGTGACTGTTCCCTATAGATGCTACACTAAACATGATAACATTGGATCCTATTGCAACACAAGCTATGATTCATTTGCTGAACTGATGCATAGGACAATTGGTGAAGTAAAACATAATGCTGACCTCTATAGACAACTGTCTATAATTGACAAAAAAATGTTTCATGCAGAGCCAGGGCATAGTAAAGTTACTACCAAATTAGAAGATTGTTACTTTGTATGTGATAGGAAAGCATATAAATGGTTACCTGAGAATTGGTCCTGCAGTTGTTTTTTGGGGTACCTGGTTCTGGCCATATGACACACAGAGTTTTACCTCAAGGGAAAATTCGGAATGTTCGAGAAATCAAGAAGCCTGTCAATCCAGTGGGGCAAATCAATGCACGCTGGAAAAACCATCATGCTGTGGGCTTAGGGAAAAATGGACTGTCACATATGGACTTGAGTGATACTGTTATCTCGTGGGCAGGTGTACTGCCAGCATATGGAGCAACAAAATCAATCTGGGAACTGAGAACATTGTCTAAACTTCTTGAAATAATGAGCAATGCAACCTTTTCTGCCCTAGAATTGGTGACTGATGAACTGACTGCCATGGGAACAGTAGTGCTTCAAAATCGCATGGCTCTTGACTTCACCCTAGTGGTGAGAGGAGGTATGTGCACTTTAATCCAGGAGGAGTGCTGTTCATATATTCCTGACCACAAACACGAGATAGACAACCATCTTGAGGTAATTCAGCAGGTGTCAGCCCTGACCAAACCAGGACCAAATCCATTCACGGACTTTTTCCAGAAACTGTTTGGGGGGTGGGGCAGTATCCTGATGAACATTCTGATTGCCATCTGTGTAGGAATAATCCTACTGGTGGTATGTGTGTGCTGCTGCATCCCCTGCATAAAAAGACTGATTAAAGACTTTATAGACATTTCAGTTTCAGAAACCTTATACCAAGGTGCTGAACTTGAAGAATTGCTAAAAAACTGAAAATGCTTTCATAAGTTTAAACTGAATGACTCTCTTAACTGCAAATCCTGAGTAGGAAGAGGTTAGGGGAAGAGAAAAACTGTTTATGCTTATCTTGAAAGTAGAATAAAAGTATTAAAAGGAGGGAAATGTTAGAAAAATGTGTAATAGTAATATGCATGCTTAGTGCATTCGAGGTTTAAAAGGGTTAATACATTTATTCTGTTCACACTGCATGAATCTACACAGCTATTAGAAACTTAACAAGAAGCCTTTCATTTCTGCTAATGTCATGAAACTTAACAAAGAGATATTCATTTCTGCTTATGCTATAAGAAAGTATGCAGCTGCTAGAAACTTTGATAAAGAAAACAATAGATGCTTGAACGTATAAACCATAGTCAGCATTACTTGTATCAAAGCTAGAAATGCACCTTGAATCTAGACAAAATGTAACACATGTATTAGAACAGTACAATTGAGGAATTGAAATGTAAAAATGGGCTAAAATAAGCACAAGACCAGGTTTTCTCAAAATGTTTTGCAAGCTAGCAAATAATCTAACCTAGTCAGCAATAAGTCTAGTAACATTTTCTGTAGAGCATACAGAAAGCTGTGTCTAACTACATCAGCAATAGAATAGTAACATTTTCTGTGTGACAGGAAGAGAACTGTATAAGAATAACATACTAATCACCAGTAATTCAGACAAACCTTGTGCCTACATGCTTTGTCTCCTTGCCGCAAGTAATAAAGGGTGCCTTGCTTGAACCTAACGTGAATTTGTCTTTGGAGTTTTTTCCTTTGACAGTAATGTACGGAGTTCCAAATGCTGAACAATTAGAGTATGCAATTGATTAGATATAGATGATTGTAATAATGATAGGAGACTACACATTTTTGCAGCTTAAAGAAATCAAGCATTTGTCAGTGTTAAATGTAAGCTAGCAGAGGAGCTAACCTGAAATAACAGCAGTTAAAGATACATGGTTAATAAACTATAGAGGATTATGCATGGGTCAGTGATCATAACCACTATATAGTGTTTTACAGACATGGATGCTAAGGAATTCAACTTGAGAGCAAAGCTCAAAAGGTGAATCTTAACATGCATGTCGAGAACACATAATACAGGGTTATGATTTGCTGACCCATTCATAATTCTTTGCAGTACATGGAAATTTATCTTCTCCTTGTCCTACAAATTAATCAAAACTGAGATTCAAAACAAAACAAAACAAAAAATGTGCTGTGTTTCTCCATGATCAACAGGTACATTAATGGAGGTAAAGCAGTTGTAAGTGAAGCAGTGGGGGAGTGGCTGATGTCTTTAGCGATTCCCTCTGTAATGGAAGCAGTTTTATTCAAAATATTTATATTTAACAGACAGCAGCAGACACAGGAGTTGATAAGCTGTTTCATATCCTGCTGCTGATATTTTCTGGACAGCACTGTCTGCTTTAATGCAGACCCAACCTTAACAAAACTTCTGTAAGTGTTGTTAAGGTCAGGTCTAGTGGTATAGCCAGACTATAATTTAGCTATTTTTTGAGTGTAACAAGGGTACTTCATGCACTACAATGAATTTTAAGACAATTCAAAAGTATAATTCAGAGAAAAAAATGAGGCAGTTGTCAAGTACAAGTTAAAATAGTCCCTGGGATTCATGAACCTTGCGCCAGGCGCACGCATGGCGTAGGCGCCCCAATGCCAGACATGGCCGCCGAGCGATTCAGGTACAATCCAATCCCACGTGCACCACCGGCGTACGCCTGAGTTGCACCGCCTCCGGCGTAGGTATGTTAAACACCCCATGTGCGGTGTTGCACCATGCAAATGAAGGCAAATAGCGATTCACGAAGTGGCGCAGGCGTAGCATAACGGCACGGCAATGTAAACCAAAAAAAAGGTTTACATTCATCCAAACATGACATAGGAGTAACGGAAGGCTGCCAACGTCAGGTGTCATACTGGTGCAACATGCCAATGGGGAAAGACACCAAGAATGTCAAAGGAAAACATGCAGAAAACGTAAATAACGACATAAATGGTATGTACGCAAAAACCACAGCAGAACCCCAGGACATGTCCGCGGAAGGTGCAGAACAATGAAATAATATGACAATGTCATAAAAGAGCAGTATAAGACACATCAGCATCACAGCCACAATACACCATAGTATGCATGGAAAGCCACAACTACAGCCCAAGGGTTGCCAAGGAGTGGCGGCGGTGTCCGGCGCCGTAACCATGTATTAGTAGTCAATGCCATGCAAATGAGGCAGATAATACTGAATCGCAAAACCCCCGCTGGCATAAGGCTGCACCAAACGGTGCAGCGGTAATACACCGAGGAGTGGCCTAGAGGGAATACATGTCAATCGCAGAGGGGTGTGCCACTGTAGGAGGAAGCACATTGGAGCCCAGCAAACAGGGGCTGTACAATGCACATCACAGCATCAGCACCGGCGTGTGAGGAAATAGATGTGCTGAGAGTACAGAATGCGCGCACAGATGCATGTGCACGAGGATGACTACGTTCCCCAACCCAGTCATGTGACGGCCGCCCCGTCAACAACCACGGATACAGGAAGGTGATGCGGAGAATATGAGGAAATGCGGAAGCAGTGTAATTGGAGTCGTAATGAGCAATCAACACCAAACAACCCACGAAGGGCAATCGGCGGCAGCTGACAACTCTGCATGCAGAATCCCGCAAAACAGGAAAGGGGAGGCATATGAATGCAAAGAAAGTAGGGGATGTAGCAGAATTGCAAAGAGCGAAGAACCGATACAGCACAGCCAAGTAGAGAGGTAGCATAACGGCGGCGGCAGACACAATGCATGAGATGCCATGTGCCTGCAGGATGCACTCCAGGAAATAGTAGGTGCAACCTGCAGAAACAGTAAAGTAAGGTGTAAAGCTAAACCAATGCAGGCAAGTGTAATGTAACACCAAAGGCAACAGCGTTGCAGTGCCAACGGTAAAACACGGAAGATAACACACAGATACGGCAGCACAGACACACCCAATGACATCACCGGGTGTACAGCACAACACTATAAAGTGGGAATGCCCACAACACACAGCGCGTATTCCCAGACGCTGCACCTTAGGGTGTAAACACACGGGGAACTTTTAAAATGTATATGTTGGGTGCTGCCGTGGCCGTGATGCATCGGCATGTGTTAGAGACAGACGGAGTTGCGGAGGAGGGTGCCGACAACTACCGTAGGCCTCAGAGGAGAAGGAGAGTGTTCAGACCAAGGGTGACCTACCAGGGGCTGCAAGACCTGGAGATAGTAGAGCGATACAGGGTGGACAGGGACACGTTACAGCAAATAGTGGAGCTGTGCCAGCCACGCCTGAGAACAAGAGACAACAGAGGGGAGCCCATCCCAGTGGACACAAAGGTATGTGTAAGCTTGCGAATACTGGCAACAGGTACCTTTCAAAGGCCAACCGGGGATATAATGGGCATCTCACAGGCATCAGCATCCAGGGTACTACACCAGTTTCTGGATGCCATGTTACCCCATGCCCATGAGTATATATACTTCCCCAGATCTCAGGAGGAGTTGGCTAGCAATATGCGCTACTTCCACCATGTGGCACAATACCCGGAGGTACTGGGTGCGATAGACTACGCACATAGAAATCAAGTCACCACCCGGGGAGCAGGGTAGACGCTACATAAACCGCAAGGGATTCCCTCCATCAATTGCCAGGTCGCGGTGCAATGCGCAGGGCATTATCATGGATGTGTGTGCTGGCAGCCCAGGAAGCTACCACGACTCCCATATCTGGCATGCCTCACAGCTGTATCAGGTATTCGCCAGGGGACATCACACAAGGTCACCTTGTGGGGATGCTGGCTATGCACTGGAGCCGTGGATGATGACACCCATCAGAAATGCACACACACACATGCAAGAACGCCATAATGAGGCACACGCACAAACCAGAATAATCATAGAGCGTGTGTTTGGGATGTTGAAATCACGGTTCCGGTGCTTGGATACATCCGGTGGAACCTAGCAGTACTCTCCAGGCACATGTGCCCACATATTCATAGTATGTGCTATGCTACATAATATGATCCTGCGGAAACAGCTGCTGCAGGGACATAATGGTGGAGGGCCACCAAGCCCGCCACAACTGCCAACAAGCACAGGCACAGAGCGTTCAGCGCCATGAACACACTGTGCCAGCCCCAGTAGGCAGACAGAGGCGTACCCAATATGCCTATGCCTTGGCAAAGAGGGAACGTATAGCACATACTCTGACAGCGTAGGCCCCATGGACTGACACCCTACCTGCACACGCAGTGAAATGGATGGCACACAAACATGGCCACCCGTAATGTGTACCGTATGGGCGGTCCCATGTGTGACTCCAACATAGGTAGCACCCAAACACTGCACACCCAACAGCCAGCGGAGCATGAAACGCCAACACCTCAACCGCACGTGGGTCCTACAGCAGACGGCGTAGCCGTATGCTGCCAAGTTCGCCGCAAGGTGTCTACATATGTACATATGTGCATACACAGATATGGAGATAGATATCATTACACACGAAATATATGTACACATACACAGATATAAAGTACAACAGGTTAAACAGGGAATCACAGGGATGCAAGGTTACAGAGAAGTAAGACGCGTAATCTCTACATAGTAAACATAGTGAACGACAACCCGACTATCCGGGAGGGTGGACAGAGCAGGGAACGCCACCCATGGAAAGGTCAACCCACCTAAATGCATATTCGCGAGTCGGGATGATCGCCAGGCCAAGGTACAGTAACAGGACATGTGCGGGTAATATTCTTAGGATATGAGGGCGGAGGTAGACACCGCCGCCGGCGCGTGTCAACGTAGGTACTGTGTGAAACCGTCCCTGCGAAGCGGCAGTATGTGTATGTGTGAGGTGAGGGTGTTGTGTTCGCTGTCCAGCGAGTGTAATGTGCGCCACTGTAAAATGTGTATGTAGGTGACATGTGACAGGCGGAGTGGAATAACATGTGTAGGCATACAGTATAGGAACCACAGGCGTATGTACAGCAGTACCCACAAAGTAGTACTGAGAGCACCTCACTGGCTAGGCACGTGGCGACGTAAAACGATGCAAAGTGAAAATGTCCCAGAATGTACCACAGGAGTATAGCCAACATGTGATGCAAAGGACGCATGTACAAACCATGGCCGTATGTATGGCGCCGATATGTTAATTTCAGCACGATACGTCGGCAGCATTACACAGCAATAGTCATGTACCGCGGAAATACGCATGTGCTACCCTGGCAGCGATCGTGGCCACGTATCGTCCCGTAAACACCGCTGTGTGTTCTACGAGTGTGAAACAAGCAATCGCCACCCGAATAGGTGGCAACTGGTAGCATACAGGCCGTCCCAAGTACAGGACCACAATGACCGTAAATATCCGTGACAAAATGCCAAGGGATAGTCGGCACGTACGAACAGCCGCAGATATACCACCAATGTGACGGAGGAATACATGCAGGAAGCACACATGCAGGTGGTACTGACACCAGACGACATCAACAAAACCTACACTCCTAGAACAACAGACAGGTAACTTGCAGCTCCCCAGCCAGGGATGGAGCACACACACAAGCACACCGTGTATGTATGAATGCAAGGCCCACAACACGTACCCGTCACCCACAGCCGCCGATATACCCCACCGCACATATCAAAGGGATACAAGCCGAAATAGCAGCAAAAACATACAGGCAGTCAATGACAGCGGCATACCCACAACATCTCGCGTGGGAAACACTATCAGCAGTGGATGCATACCTGCATCCATTGTGTAGAGGAATACAAGAGCTATGTTACACATCCGAATGCAAAACGCCATTGACAGACGCCGCCAGGACATGGACACCCACATGTCGAACATAATACCATACCCAACACACACAATCCACGGCTAACACCACAGCGAAATGTACCTGACGCCACACTTAGCGGCTGCAGTCACACATAACATAACACAATACATACCATCCCCACGAAGGTAGTGCAAATAACCAACGGCCAGACGAGGAATGAACCATGCCCTAGTTCCGACACGTAACGTACGAATGGAGGAGATGCACAGGTGATATGCGCATAAGTACACACCGAGGAACAGCTATTGGTGTGATGAACCCACATGCCGCAGGTGACGACGGATATAAGGAAGACTACCAGGATATTCAAACTGTATGTTCATACCGAACAAATACTGCATTCTCACCCGAGCCGTTTTGTTGTAACTAGCGAGACTCTAACGGAATAGGGAAACCAACACAGGAAAGGTATGTAGAACCCACGACATGTACTGGTGTGTAACGCATGATATGTATGACGAAGCTGCACTGTATGTGAACAGTGTTTGTAAGTAAAGATACCTGTCCATAAAGCAGAGAGTGGTGAAAGGTGGTTATGTAGTGCTAACCCGCTGAGCATACCAACGACTGTGGACACCGTGTGCACAGCAGTGGGATATCATGTACACAGCTGGGATAACCCAAGGTCTGCCATAGGGATTTAAAACACAGAACAATGCTACCACCCACGCCGATGCTGGCAGTGGATGTCCAACAATGAAGTGCCACAGCAGGGGATAGGACATGTATGTATAGTGTCACAGCCCCATAGTGA